>NW_021705919.1:0-19943 GCF_003719475.1 Trypanosoma rangeli
GGCGCCGTCAGCTCCATCCCTGCCGCCGCCTCGGCAGGCGCAAGCAGCGTCGCAGTGCCGAACCCCCAACAAGCTGAAGCCACCTGCTTGGGTGGGGCGGCGACCGAGCCTCGCCCGAGCGAGGCCCGCAACCATCCACTGCAACCCCCCGCAACCAAAGGCCAGAACTCTCGCCCACACCGCCATTCAGCAGCCGCGCGGTGCGGGTGGCGCCGGGAGCGTGGTAATGCCCCCCCCCCTTGCGTGGCGTTGTTTTGTTTGGCGCGCGGGCCGGGGTTTAGGGGTGTAAAACCCGGAGGGGTGTGGTCCGCGGCGTGCCGTCTCCCCTCTTGCCGAGTTTGGTGTAGGTGGCGTGTTGTTTTGGGTGCCTGCGGTTGCTTTGGCGTGAATTAGGGAGGGTGCCGTGGCGTTTTTTATGTTTGGGCCTTCCGCGGTTCCTGTTATTACAATGTTTTTTTTGACCGTTAAATGCCTACGTTGATGTTTGTGTTTCATCAGTGGATGCGCTTATTTATTGCGATTTCTTTTGCTTTTGATTTATTTGGTTTCTGCGTTTCCCGTTTTATACGTTTTTTTTTGTTTCCTGTTTCCTGTTTCATTTTTTTGTTTTTATGTTTTTTTCTTTTTGTGGGGGAATTCTTGGAGCAAAATGGCAACTGAGGGCGAACAGTGTAGCAAGCCTATTTTTTTTGTTTTGGGTGCGACAGGGAGTGGAAAGTCGTTGGCAGCTGTGAATGTTGCAAAAACGCTTCAACATAGATGTGGAATTATGCATGTGACAATTGTGAACTGTGATGTTATGCAGTTTTACGCGGATCTTCCAATTGCGACAAATAAGGTTGCTTCATCTGAGATGGAGGATATTCCTCATTGTTTTATTGGTTTTCTTTCTCCCAGTGGGGTGAAAATCCGAGATCCCACTGTACCTTACAAGGGGGTTGACAAAACGGAATCTGTGTATATGGATATTTCAGAGGAAAGGGATGTGTATAATGTTCATTCATACGTGCGTGATGTTGTGGCGTTTATTAAATCTTTCTTTAGGGAACACTCTTCTGCAGCTATTGTTGTTTGTGGGGGTACATGTTACTATGCGCAGGCACTTTTGTTCGATAATACTTTGACATTGGAAGATGAGAAGGGCTTTGTAGATGAGGTGGCGATGTTAGATTTTTCAACCTCTTTAGAAAACGTTGAGGGAAAAGGTCTCTGGCAGGAGCTGAATCGAGTGGATCCTGTGATAGCTGTTCGCTACCATCCGAATGATACGAGGCGCATTTCCCGTCTTCTTGAGATTTATAAAAAATCAGGTCGTTTGCCCTCGGAAATTTACGCCACTAGGCCGGATCCTTGTTTTCGTTTTTCCCCAAAGAATTGTTTTATATTATGGATACGGGTTCCATATGAAGCATTGAAAATCAAATTAGATGAGAGAGTTGATAAAATGGTAGAACGGGGTATTGTGGAGGAATTTGTCCAGTTTGCAAAAAGAAATAATAATATCAATGACGTTGGTTTAGCAAAGGCAATTGGATTTAAAGAGTTCATTTCCGCGTTTGCGATGATTAACGGTCAAATGCGAGTAAAAGGAGAATGCGCACTAAAGAATTCTATTGATCTTTTAAGAAGCAATACCAAACGATATGCTAGACAGCAAGAACAATGGATCAGGAACCGTCTTCTTGGTCGTCTTCGCTTTGTTTTTACTTCGCTTCAAGGAACGGGGAATTTCATAGCTATTGACGCATTGAAAATGTTGTCGGAATTCATTGAAATGGTTCAAAACGCAACTGAGTTTTTGTTGAAACAAAACTTACAAATGATACAAGGAGTGACGTTGCCGCTAAATGAAATTAAAGATCCACCATCAGCAGTGAAACAAGAGTGGTGTGAGGTTTGTGAAATCTTTGTTTGTGGAGGAAATCAGATGCGGACACATATAACTTCGAAACGACATCGGGGTGCTGTGAGACACGCCGCTTTGGTGAAAGAGCAGGAAGAAAAATATGGCCGAGTGATTTCTCGTAAAAAACAACGAATGTCTTGATGTTTGTTTGTTTGTTTGTTTTTTTTTCGCTTTTATCTTGTATTTTATATATTTGGCTCAATAATAATGGCGCTATGTCATTAGCGTCCTGTTGGATGATGCTTCAAAATAATAAGAACAACAACACTGAAAAAAAAAACATTTTATTATTATTATTATTACTGTTTTTCTTCTTCGATTATATATATATGCCGATAGTCAAAGGCCAAAAGAAGAGAAATAGTATCAACAACTTTAAGGGGGGGGGAACAAAATAACAACGCCCAACATCAGAAAAGCAGCGGAGGAGTGAAAGAGATAACACTAAAAAGCATGGAGGACACAAATGCTTTTTCTATAAAGGCACAGCTGTATCTAGCTCTTGGGAGCCTTCTTTCCGGTGCAGTTTTGGTGGTTTACCTTGGCTCTCGGCGACTTTTACATTACACCCTTGAAAAAAGGGGAAAAAATCACAGCTTTGAGGAGGTCCTACATACTGATGATACATTGGCTTTGCCTTTTATGGGATCAATGGTACTCTTTCTCGCATATGTGCTTTTACGTTTTATCCCTTTAGATTATTTCAATGCAGTGATATCCTTTTATTTAAGCATTATTGGTATTCTTTCCTTGGGGTCCTTTCTAAAAGCCTACATAAACCCAAGCTTTTTTACAGGAATTTTTTGCTGTGCAGTGGGAGGAGTATACTATATGACCAACAGTTGGTTGGCGAACAACCTATTGGCTATAGCCATTGGTGTCCGGGCTATTGGCTCTGTTCATTTAGGATCATTTCAAAGTGCGTTTGTGATGCTGTTGGGTTTGTTTTTTTATGACATTTTCTGGGTTTTTGGATCTGATGTAATGCTTACCGTGGCAGGTGGAATTAATGGTCCTATTAAACTCGTTTTCCCTCGCACAATTTTTGGTGATCATAAAGCAGTGAGCCTTTTGGGACTGGGTGATCTTATTGTTCCAGGATTCTTTATTGCACAAACACTCATTTTTTCTATGGAGTATGTGAAGCGAGGCACATTTTATTTTAATATTGCTCTTGTTGCCTATACAATGAGTCTTATGAATACAATGGCTGTTATGATCTTTTTTGAACATGGGCAGCCAGCATTGCTTTTTATTGTACCTTGGTTACTCATTGCATTTTTTTGGTGCAGTTGCAGTAAAAGGCGATTTAAAGTCAGTCTTTGCCTACACGTCTGATGCCGTTACTTACCAGGGTGTGGATTCCAGAGAGGTAACAGGAGTTGATAGATCTTCCAAAGAACAGTTGGAGGAAAACGAAAAGGAAGAGACGTTTTTTGATATCTTATGGGAGGAGATACTGACCTTGTTTGGTAGGGAGTCTATAAGTGAAAATATGGATCATTCTACTCAAAAGGAGGAGGTGAAGAAAATATCAAAAAAAGAGCAATAAATTTGAAGTTGAGAGGAAAAAAAAAACACACACACACACAAACAAGACACATTTTGTTTTTGTTTTTAAGGAATTACGGCATGTATTTGCAAATGGTTGCTGTTTTTTTTTTTTAATGTGCTGATGTTTTATTGTAGCTGTTATTATTATTATGTGCGTGAGGAAACAACTTCCTTGAATGTTGACGAACTATACTAATTCCATATTATCATTAAAACGAAAGTAAGAGGAAAAGTATATGTTTTCATTTCTGTTTTAGAATGTAATAATGACTTTTTCCCCACCTCAAACTATTTAATAAAAATTTTATTAGTAACAACAACAACAACAAAGACGATTTCTATTTACGAAATCGAGATATTTTTGTTATTTTCGGGGTGGTGGAGAAATAGGAATTACTACTATTCACGGATACTACCGATATATACATCGGGACAGATTACTATAGGAAACAACTAGGTGTTGTTTGACATTGGGGCGGACGAAGGGTTGAGGAAATTTAAGGAATATTAGGAGATGCTTAGGACCTCCAGGATCAAGTTTTGTGCTGTAGCCTCTTCAAAGCCGGCCGCACGTTGCGGAGTAGCATACTATGCTGATGCGGCTTGGGAAGGGCTTCGTCATGTATATCATGGGTTTCGACTTTTTTTTATGAATACAAGGTTGGCTTGGAAGTATTCTCGTCAACTTAAGGCGGGAGTTGCCCTTACCCGTCGGGAGCGGTTGCTTTTGGAGAGTGCTACAAAGGATCTCGTTCGACTTGTTCCTTTTAGTTTCTTTATATTGGTCCCGTTTGCTGAGCTTTTGCTTCCCGTTGCACTGAAAATGTTCCCAGGTTTGATTCCTTCGACTTTTGAAACAAAAAGTCAGGGTCGTAGCCGAGCCTTTTCCGCTGCCATTGGAACACTGCGTGCACGACAGCGGGTAATGGAGTATTTATCTACCACTGCATTTGTTAGTTTCACCAAGGAACAACAAGAGACAGTGCGTTGTTGCGCATTGGGGGAGTCAGTGAATATTTCTCAGATAAGACTGATAGCTTCTCACTTTGGTCGTGATGGACCATTAAGTGTATACAACTGTCCTGACAGTGTTGCACTGGGACTAGCACGAACAGTTGGTGTATTTAAAACGTATCACGGATTTTTTCCAGCCAAAATAATGGCACCTTACATGCGTCGAAAGATCATACGTCATTATCACAGTACTCGTGAAGACGATCGATTGCTTCGGCTGGAAGGGCTTGATGATTTAACCGATGAGGAGTTGATAAAGGCTAACCTTGTCCGGGGAATGCGTTGGACGGAAGATGCCGAAACGCTCCGTATTCAGCTGGAATGGTGGGTTTCACTTTCTCGGGACGCCGAGGTGCCATACAACACATTGTTTTGGGTTAAACCCACCCGTTACAGTTTGAAAGCATCCATGAAGCGGTTACCTCTTGAGCAGCGTCAACAGCTGTTAGGTATTCAGTATCTCCCTGACACTGTTCGTGGAAATATGGAGACACTCTGTGAGACTATTGATACTGTTCCTAATTTAGGGGATGATCTTAGCGATGCCGATCGCATTGTGGAAAAGTTGGCGGATCTAAATGCCAAGACAAAAAGCAGCGATCAGGATATATCCTTTCACGGCACTCAGGTGTCCATTGGTGAATATTTGACAGAGGCAAATGTTAAGATGATGTTTGAGCGCATTCGCAAAGGTAAGACTGCGAATGAGAGCGTAACCGTGTCAGATGTCATAGATTTCATAGGAAGTGAGACACACAATTCATCTCATACAGTCTCTACTGTTTTTGACGCTTTTGATCAGGGTCAAGGAACCAAACCCATTTCAGAGGCCACTTTGGTTTCTATTGGGGCTCGATGTAGAGGGGCATCAAAGTCTAGCACTCACGACTCACTTAAAAAGCTACCTGTGACGTCGTTCTCTGATGAAGCAAAAGAAAATTAAGTGTTGTGAAATTTTTGTTTGCCTCTTGGGGGACAGGGTAAAATTTGAAAAAAAAAAAGGGAAAAAACAAGGGAAATGGAACAAGAAAATAAATAAATAGAAAAGGGAAATACAAACTAACGAAGAGCCTTGAACCGTATTTAGAAAGAACAACAAATATATTGTTTGCAGTATATTGAAAACGAAAGAGAACTCCCTCGGGAGCCTATCTTTTCCTTTGTTGTTGTTGCGCTCTGGTAGGTAAAGACAAAACTGCCTTTGACTCAATAATGAGGGCGAGGGGGAAGGGTCCTGTGGTTAATTGTAGCTCTTTCATTTTCACTTACTTTCCTTCTTTATATATATATATATGTATATATGTATATAATATACTTGTTACTGCATCATAGGAAGAGGTGTGTGGGATTTGTAGCAGGCTTGAATGACCTTTTTTTTTTTTTTTTTGGTCGCCTTGCCTTTCCATCAGTTTTTTCCTCTTCTTTGTGGCGCGTGCTTACGTGTCAGTTTGAGAAGGAGAATACGGTACACAATGTTTATGTTAATATATAACGAATAAATAACGCAAAGCAAAGCAAAACAAAAAAAAAACAACAACGTCCAATTGTAACTGCAGGTTAATGCTCCCTCACGCGTACTCTTGTAGAAACTTGTTTTGCTTCTGTTTATCAGTATTGCTGCCCCTTTTTTCTCTTGTTTTCCTTTTTTTTTTTGTTTTCGACTTCTGCCGTTGTTGGTAGTGTTGATATTTTTATGCTGATTCTTCTAGATTTACAATTTCCTTTCTTTTTTCATTACTTGCAGTGATTCCGGTAGTTTTCATTTCTTTTTATATGCGTAAGCGATGTTTGGTGGATCTGGCAATGGTTTGGACGAGACCACGCCATTGGTCACGAGTGAAGCTAGAGCTCACTGGAGAGGATTGACACACCCCGTTTTCTCCAAAACTGCGGGTGACGTAGGACAACTGTGTGATGCGGCACGACGGCATCTACGTTCCGTGTTTCGTGTAGGTGGATTGAACATTTGCATTATTGAAGTAAGCGTCGTAACAGACTCTCAGTTGAGCCGGTGTTTGCCTAGGTTTTTCCCCCCAAAGCGGTACTGTGACGCTGCTCTTGCCTTGATGCGAGGGGGTGGATTTCACGTTATCGCGGATGTGGATGGCGTGGCGGGGTCGGGCTTGCTGCGTGTCATTACGGGAACTGCCTTATGCGCGAGCGGGACTGTTCTCGCCAATGGTGTACCTGTCGAGGCGGGTGTATTTCGTAAGGCGGTTGGTATCTTTACCAATGTGGAAGCCTACATGCCGAACCTGACAGTGGAGGAGAACATTAATTTTGTAGTCTCAATGCGGACAAATGTGACTGGAGAGGCAAGGGAGGGGTTGGTGGAGGCCGCCTGCGTTCTGACTGAGTTGGATCGGCATAAAGTCGCAAAGTTGCTTTCGCCTTCAGAGGCGTTTCGTCTTCGTCTTGCGATGGAAATCGTAAGAGATCCCCCTGTTATTGTTGCGTATTACCCCTTTGATTGCATGGAACATGCTGATGCCTCAGAGTGTAGTGCGGTCTTGAAGCGACTAACAACAGTACTGGAAAAGACGGTTATAGTTTCAACAACGACACTTTCTTCTTATTTATTTGAGGTCACAGATGCATTGTTGTTGCTGGGACGTGGAGGATGCGTTCTATACTCTGGCGACGCCGCCACGATGCCGCTATACTTCAATGGTCTTTATGCTTCCCTCAATTCATCATCTGCTCCTTACGTTAACGTGTCACAAGGTGCTAGTCCGGGTTACAGCAACACTTCAACCCCATACCGAGTGACTGATTTTACCTCTTCAGCAAGGGAGGGCAGCTATAATGGGAGCGATGCACGTCATATTTTGTCTTCGCTATCATTGCGAATACAGGAGTCGAGGGCGGCAGCGAGAAACACCTTTGTTTCGTGCGGGGATGACGCTTTAGATCTTGCTACACTTTGGGCCGAGTCCCAAACTGTTACTGAGTTTTACGCTGCTAAGTTTTACAACTCACATCTGCGCCGTCGAGTGTTTCAGACCATTATGCGTTTCTCTAACCCGCCTCAGCATGTCTCTGATGTGGCACCATTCACGAGTACAGTACCGTCTCAGTACGCAGTATTAAAACCATTTCTTCTTTGGTGGTATGATGCTATGCAAACATGGCGAGATTCTGAGGTTTATGCTCACCTTGCTTTGTTATCGCTGGGGTTGTTGGTGATTGCGTTGCTGATGCAGAACCAGAATGACGACCAGGGGGGTATGTATAATATTAGAGGCATGCAGTTTGTGTTGTTTCTTCTTACCATGCTGGCGAATACAACAACTATGGGTGACGTGGATCACCAACTGCGTCTTTTTTTTCTTCAACGCGACAACGGACTTTATGGCACAGCTTGCTTTATGATAGTTTTTCTTCTCCGTACTGTGTTTGTTCGGGTGGTATACTTGGCATTTTTCATTCCAGTTGTGATATACGTGCTGAAGATGAGTTACACGTTTTTCCTTCTCGTTGGCGCCTTAAGTGTCACACAGGTGTTGTTACACGTAACTGTGCATGCATTGGTGCCTCGTAATCGTTTGGCACTCATAGTGCTTCGGTTATATCTGGGATACAATGCAATTTTCTGTGGCTTCTTGCTGAACCTGACAACGATGCCATCGATGGTTGGGAAAATGAGTATACTTCGTTGGAGCTACGGTGCCGCGTTGGCGCAGAGCCTGCGGGACATGCCGTTTAGCTGCGACGGTTCAGGAAACACATCTTATTGCTACAGTGGAAACACGTATCTGGCGCTTGAGGGGTTTTCGGACGAATCCACAGAGCGATCATTGGTAGTGTTTAGTGTGATGTGTGGCATGCTAATAATACTCATGGGGATTGCTTTGGCGTGTAGAAAGTAGCACCTCTCTGGGTTGAGGGCAAGGAAATCCCCTTAGTTGTCGCTTCTGACGTCCTAATATTCTATCCCTCTTTTTTTGTTTGTTCTTGCTCGTGTACATGAAGTTTCTGGGTTTGGGAGATTGCAAGGGGAATACCTGTGCCGTACTGATGTGGGTTACGAACACCCCACAGTAGGACCCTTTCTTACCGGTTTATTACTTCTGGGGCCCTCACAAGAGGTAAGCCTTCAGGTTCCTTTCTCCCCCCCCCCCCCCCGCCTCTCTATCTTTTTCTCTCTCTCTCTCTTCTTACATGGTAGGCGTGTTGACGGCACCTGTGGAGCAGCTCATTATCGGCAGGAATTTAAGGATGTGAGATGATGCGGAGGAGCCGTGTTGGGCTTCCTCGGTATCAGCTACTGCAGTGAACATACGTACTGTGCCATTCACGGAGGCATGTAGAAATAGGCTAAATGATGAGCATTATTTTTTTTCCTTGGCACTCTTTTTTTTTTTTCAGTCCTTCCTAGGAGAAAACTGGGGCCTCGAAGACTCTTTTTTTTGCTCATTCCACGCGGTGGTGTGACAAAAAAAAAACATAAACAATACACCGAAAGGAAGTTAGCACGATGAAACAGAGTTTACGTGATAGTTATGCGCGAGGCATGGGCAATAATGACACGGACACCGGCGCAGCATACGGCACTTGCGACGCGTCAGTCGTGATTCTACAGCGTTGCGCAGGCAAAAAACGAGAACGGACTCCGCGTTTCAAGTCCGTTTCATCTGGGGAGGCTTTCACAGAGAACAATGGTCACATCGATGTAGTGGAACACAGCAGCCGACTTTTGGAGTTTTTGCGCCTGCGTCGGCAGCAGCGGTGTGACAATAGATCCCTCTTCCACACAGAAGACCCTGATGGAAGTGATGAAGTTGTATCCACTCTGAAGCAGAGTGAATCGCACTCAGCGCCGCCCATTTCCTTTTCTTTAGTCGAATTGCCTAAGGCAGAAAAGAGTGAGACGCAAAGTAATGGCTTTCGATGCGGTGGCGAGTCGCTGCTGCAAGAGGGATCCTCTCTTCTTCGTCCCCAAGCAGCAGTTCGTAGTACGGCCACGCAAACACAGGCGGAAACGCAGTTAGGTTCCTCTGATTCGAACGATCAGATGGCGGTTTCCTCTTTAACAAAAGCTGATTTGTTGATGCTTCGGCTGTGCGAGTTGGACGCTCTGCTTCACATATTTTTTTCTTGAGGCCGTTTTCTCGGCTTCGAGGTTCACTTTTCCAGTGTGGTTATGGATGCCTGTGAAGGCTGATTGCCGCGGTGTTTCCCTCACTGATACCACGTACCTTTTTTTCTTTCCTTCTTCCATCTTTTTTTTCTCTCTTTTTTTTTTTTGAACTTATTTTTTAAATTACTTTTGTCGTGTCTATGTGTGGGCTTGTGTCTTTGTGGCAGTTTGACACTCTTTGGATTCTCCCTTTTTCTTTGTTGACCGCGTTGGCGGTATTCTCCCACACTGCCAACAACGCATATACATATGTAGACACGTTGCTTTTTTATTTTTATTTTTCATTACTCTTCCTGAAGAGGTGGTTACTTGTAAGGGAAACCTGTGACCAGGTTAGGCGAAGTGGATGATGCCGCGTTGGAAGCCAGTGTGTGCAGTTTCTTACTACCCCTCCCCACTCCCTAACCTCCCACTGCAGCTGCCCTCCTCACGGAGGGAGTATGGCGGGTGCGGAGCCTCAAAAGCTTCCAACTTCTGAGTTTGACGCGGAGGCCCAGCTATCATTGTGGCGTGTGTGTTTGTGAATGCGCTTCTTCCATGCAGTGTGAGTGTGCGTGTGTGGGGCTAAATATTTGCTTCAGTTTGTGTGTGTGTGTGTGTAATTTTGGGCGCAATGGGTTCCAATTGTTATATTCTTTTAGTTTTTCATTCTGCTTAGAAGTACTGTAGACAAGGCATTAGCCAGGTACATATTTTGAAGTGAGAACGACCCAAAAGGATGAGCACCTTGACACTTAAACATTACTCCCAAATGGAGGCGGAGCGGCGCTTTCGGCTTCCCACTAGACGGGATCTTTTTCACCAGCGCATTCCGACAGTCAGAGAGGGTGATGCAAAGCAAAAAATGGAGGAAATACGTCTCTACGTGCACAACACCATGGAGCTGTATGAAAAGGTCTTTGAATGTGTGGGAACGGAAGAGGGTTTTTTTGTGCAACCAGTTCACAAGCTTCGCCATCCGTTGATTTTTTACTACGGTCACACCGCCTGTTTTTACATCAACAAATTGTGCGCGGCCGGGTTTTTTAAGCGCATTAACCCAAGGTTTGAGGAAGCTTTTGCCGTGGGCGTGGATGAGATGAGTTGGGATGACCTTAACGAGGAGCACTACAGCTGGCCTACCGTGGATGAGGTGACGGAATACCGTCGGGCCGTCCGCGACCACGTCAATGAGTTGATATCCAGTGGAGTGTACAAGCTGAATCTTCCCCTGACCTTTGAGAACAGTACAGCGAGCCTGGATAATTCCTTCTGGTGGGTGATACTTATGTGCGCTGAGCATGAGCGTATTCATGTGGAAACTGCGTCCGTGCATGTGCGGGAGCTTCCCATGCGATTTATCAATCCCGCTATGTCTTCCTTCTGGCAACGATGCCACGAGGTGAGTTCAAAGGCTCCTGTAAATGAACTAATTGAAGTGGGCGGCGACAAAGTGCACGTTGGGCGCGAACCGAATTCTTCAGTCTACGGGTGGGACTGTGATTACTCCGACGGGAATTACGTCATTGAAATACCCACGTTCAAAGCGAGCAAATATGTTGTTTCGAATGCGGAATTTATGGCCTTCATAAAGGCAGATGGCTACAATACACAACGCTACTGGGATGAAGAGGGTTGGAAATGGGTGCAGTGGAAAAAGCCCCAGCACCCGTGGTTTTGGGTTCGTGATGAGTCTCGCCCCGACGGCTACGCACTTCGTCTTCAGACCGAGTTAATTGACTTGCCGTGGAATTGGCCATGCGAAGTAAATAATCTCGAGGCGCATGCGTTTTGTAGGTTTAAGAGTGAGAAAACTGGAAATAATATTCGAATGCTGACCGAGGCAGAATGGTTGCTGCTGTGGGATAGGCATGTGGGTAAGGATCAGATGTGCTGGGAGAATAAGGCACCTGGAAATCTCAATCTGGAGCACTTTCAAAGCAGCTGCCCGGTGGACAAGTTCCAGCATGGAAGTTTCTTTGACATTGTTGGTAATGTTTGGCAACACTGTGAGACAAAAGTATACCCCTACCCCGGCTACAACGTTCACCCTTTTTACGATGATTTCTCAATGCCCACTTTTGATGGTCGTCATGCATGCATGAAAGGTGGGACATGGGTCAGCAGCGGAAACGAGGCCACGCGGGACGCCCGTTTTGCCTTCCGCCGCCACTTCTTCCAGTACATTGGCCTCCGCTACGTGGAGGCCGCTCCGGCGAACGAGGAGCGTTACTACCGGAGTGTTTTGGGACTTGACCCCGAGGTTGACGTACTAACCGAGGTGAGCTTTGGCGAGCCCGTTAATGGTATTCCAAACGGCTGCGTTAAGATTGCAGAGTACGCCATAGCTCAGTTCAAGGCTTATGCCAAGGTTGAGGCAAGGTGTGCACTGGATTTTGCCTGCGGAGCTGGTCGGGTGTCCTTTGAGATGTCCGCCTTTTTTGGACGGGTGATTGGCGCGGATTTTACGGCCCGTCACCTTATTCCGGCGTATGCCCTGCTGGAACGGGGTACATGCACATACAGCACCTTGGACGCCTCCTCACAGAAGCGTGTGGGAAGGTTGGCTGAGGCGTCAAACTATTCTTGGGGCGACACTCGTAACCGCGTCACCTTCCTTCAGTCTGATCCTGCAAACCTTCACAGTCACATGACTAACTTTTCCTTGATTGTCTGCTGGAACACGCTCGAGAGGGCCTTGGCCCCTGCCGCAGTCCCACCGCATCTGCTGGGCCGACTGGAGGAGGGCGGCCTCCTTGTCATTGGAGGTCAATATGAGTGGATTGAGGGCAGATCACCAGTGAAGGAATATTGGGATGCGACAGCTTCGTCTCGTGTGGGAATTCCAGAGGAGGAAGTGTACAAGTTGCTTGGAGCTGAATCTGCGGTCGAGCGTGTTGGGGACCCCATTGACGTGATGGTCGCGTTCCCAGCGTCGGATCGTGTGGTAAATGTAAAAAAAGTGTATTTTACCACTTACCGGAAGAAGGTGAGTCACTAAGCCCCCGGGAGCACAAACCGTTTCCGGCGGGAAACAAACGTATGTCTTTTTATATATTTAGGTTCAGTTCGGCTGGAAAGGTTTACATGCGGTGCAAAACACACACACACATGAGGTGGAGGCATGTGAAGTAAAAATTGCACTGGCTCCTTTGCCTTTTATATATTTATATATACGTCTGTGTGTGATCTGCACCTTTTTTTTGAATTGAATGCGCTGCGCAGAGGAACGAACACCAGGAGCCTTTGCCCCAACGCGGGAGACGAGGGAGCCGCTTGCCTCAAGCGGAACCAAAAAGAAGAATAGAAAAAAAGAAAAGTAGCAAGGACAACAGACGGAGAGGCGTGTGGCGCTGCTGAGGATGGCGGCGGCTCCCTCTGGCAAGTGGCTGACATTATTCAACACAAATATTTATTTTTATCCCGTGTCAGCCTAAAGCGACAGGTGCGAGGAGGACGGAAAAAAAAAATGGCGCGCCGCGGGAAGTGAAGAGAACGGGAAAACCAACAAACGCGAGGAAACAAAAAGAAGAGGAAAACCTGCGAACGAATAAAAAAAAAGGTTGAAGATAAAAACCACACACCCCATCGGGGGCAACAACAGCAAAACAAGGTGAAGAAAAGCCATCACACTTCTGAAGCCCAAAACAATACAACAAAGAAGAAGAGGGAAGGTGAATGCGGAGACTCAAATTCCCGAAAAAATTGTTTTTTTTTTTTTTTGTTTTTGGGTCTTCAGAAGCAGCAGCTCAGGGCTAAAGGCTCAGTAAATATTGGAGCCGCGAAAGCCCTTTTTAGTTCTGTGTTTTTTGCGCCTTTTTGTTTTGTTTTTGTTTACCCTCTTGTGTGCGAAGGGATGAAGCTTGGACCAGGAAGAAAGAACAATGCTCAACGCGACAGCGGATGCCATGCGGGCCAGTGGAGAAACCTGCGTTTTTTTTTTTTTTTTTACTTAGGGGAAGTTGGAAACTTTTTGTTTTTGTTTTTTCATTTACCTTTTTGTTTACTTTTTTTTTTTTATTCATGTCATTTTTGCTTTTCCCTCTCTCTTTACACACACACAGCCTTTTTTTTCCGTTTTGTTTGGATCGTTTTCCGTTGTTCGTGCATTCTGGCGTGGCGCCAGGCCTTGCAATATCGTTGCCGCTGGCTTCTGTTGAGACACGACGCCTCAATCGTCGGGGAGTATGGCGCGGGTGAGGAGGGAGAAAGGAGGGGCGTGTGTGTGTGTCTGCTGGTTTGCCGGCAGGAGCTGCTGGTTCCCTGCTTGCTCTTTCCCTTTTATTTTTGATGCGTCGGGGAAACTGCAACGGGGGTCGCATGACAAACTCTGAAAACAACTGGCGTCTCTTTTCCATCCCCTACGAGAAACAACAACGATGATAATGATAATATGGCCATCCAACACGCCTCTACTCCCACTCCGTGCTTGCGTGCAATTTGGTGTGTGCCATCTTGACCGACGCTGTTGCGTGCTACTCCTTTTGCCTTTTTATATTCCGTTGCTTGCCAGCCTTCGTCTATGTTTTTTTTCCTCGTTTTGTTTTCCATGTACACCGAGAAACGGGAAGGATGCGCCGGGGGCTGTGCCCCGCCGCGATGGTAGCCAAAAACGTGGCCAGCGTCGGAACGTGCTTTACCTCACGGTGACATGCCTCTGTTGGCGACGGCGCCACCGAGCGGGGCTTACGTGGCATAGTGGAGATGTCCTCACCGCCGCCACGTCCTGCGTTTTATGTGTCGCCAGAGGAGCGCGATGCAGATGACGCGTTGTTGAAGTTTCTTCACCGAAAGCCACGGCCAACGGGTGATGGAGCTGATGCGAAGAAGGGTGGGGTGACGACAGATGGCGCAAAGGATGACGCAGAGGACGGTGGCCTGCGGCTGAGTCCGGGATAGTCCTTCGCTCCGGAGCTGCCCCGTCGTCCTGTCCGTGTACCGCATTACATGGACGAGAAGGCTGCCGGTTTGGCCTCGACAAGTGTCCATGCAGGGCACCATCTTCTGTCTGAGGAGCCCCAACACCCCACGGAACGGCTCAGAGTAATCAAGAATGCGCCACCAGAGTGTCGAGGGCGACGAAAGGAACACCAGACGTGAATTTTCTTAAGGCGGGCAACAGAGACTCTATTTTTGAGGTTAAGGATACGCATCGGCGATGATGCGGGGCGTGTGCGTGTAGAGGCGTTTGCGAAGGGAGAAAAGAGGAGCAGGAGTGCGGGAGATACCACGCCGCAGCAGAGGCCACTTCTGCAGCAGATGGAGTTGGATCTTCATCGTCTTGTGAGTATTATTAAGGAACCTCACAATATCAACGACTTTTGGAGGAATTTCGCGCCAAGTACGGCTCGTGTGAGGCTGATACTACTTGCGCAGGTGAGAGTCGTGGTGGTGGAGGCTCGAATGGGGGTGATGCGATTGAGCGTTCCTAAACCCAGGAGGAAGTACAACGCGGACTCGAAGAACAGCCCATAGATTGTCTTCGTTTCAACAACAAGCTCAAGGTAGAGCTTAGTAGTGGTCCTAGAGCCTTTGGACCTGTAATTGTGATTCAGAAGCTGGATATGTTGCGGTTTCAGGGGTAAGCCTTTCCTCCTACCATGGAGTTGGGAAGGTTGCGCGATAGCGATGGGAGAGTGCTGAAGCCGAATGTGGATCATGGTGTGCTCAAAGATTACATGCGCCAAAACGTTTCCTCTACTATAAACACGCAGCTTGTCGGGGGGCAAGACAAACACCTTCTATATCGAACGTTGGGAATAGACGCCGTGCAGCGGCGACAGTTACGGGCTATGCTTAGTGATTTTGACCACGCCTATCGTCAAACTGCGTTTCATGTTATGATGTTATACCCCTACACGGACTGGGTGCACGTGCTCTACATGGTTTTGGCGGGCCTGGCACTTTATAATTTGCAGTCATGCTGCGGGGCGTATGAATTTTACGATGAATACCTTGGACTTGATTTGAGACAGATGCCTAGGCTAAAGAAGCCGTTTTTGGCGGGCGTCACTGTCTCATCCTCTGCTTGTGGCGAGTATAGCAACCACGCGGCTTTACCGCAATTTTTATGCGGCGGCCTATTCCCCCCGTGACTGTTCTTTTGTTGTTCGGCGTGGCGAGCTGGCTGTTGACCTGACAGAAGCATAATATGCCTTTCCCCCCTCCCCTCCTGCTATTTGTTGTTCTTGTTGTTGGTGTAGGGAGACAGCCAAGTGCTGCGCATTGAGTTTTTTGCCTCTTTTTTTCTTCCTGCATTCCTCAGAATGCATTTAATGCGTGTCCCCACCCCGCCCTTTTCTCTCCTCCTTTCTGTTTTCTCTTACTTTCGTCATTTGTTCAGCGCCCAGGAAACCTGCCTCGCCAGACGTTTTCCCTTTTTGCTGTTCTTCTGGTGGAAGCAAGGGGGAGACACTTTCGTCGGTTTGAAATTAAATCTCGCTTACTCACGTACAAAAAGAAAGGAATAGAGAGAGAGAGAGATAGAGAGTAATGGTAGTAACAGCGATAAGAGCGGGTGAAATGCAGGCACACACAGATATACGTGCCA
Organism: Trypanosoma rangeli; assembly: GCF_003719475.1. Lineage (NCBI taxonomy): Eukaryota > Euglenozoa > Kinetoplastea > Trypanosomatida > Trypanosomatidae > Trypanosoma > Trypanosoma rangeli. The sequence goes on from NW_021705919.1 coordinate 16,144, forward strand.
AGCACAATGTCGATGCAGCGATACCTGCTGAGTGCCAGACGCCGCGAGTCTGAGGCACTTTCAGCTCCCCTTCGTCCGCCCTCGAGGCCACACGTGCATACGGCTTCTGAGCTCAGGCCCAGATACCGGGCGGACAACGCCCTGTGGTGAGACTGTCCACGTGGTGGTGCGTGTGCGGCCACCGTCTTCCACTGAGCCCTCGCAGGAGCTGGCTGCCACGATGGATTTTATCCCGCGAGGTCGTCGCCGCCATCAAGGGTAGGATGGAGGTCCAACGGATGTTTACCGTTGACGTGCCGATCTGGTTTTGCATGGGAACAGCACTAGGTTACTTCGCGCCGGTGACACGGTCCGTCTTGTATAAGCGGGTTGGGCGACCGCTTCTCAGGCACACACTGGATGGCTTTAGTAGCACGTTGATGACGTACTGCTAGACAGGGAGCGGAAAGACGTACACCACATGATGGGTGAGGTTGGCGCAACCGTGACGTGTAACAACGAGGGCGTGCTCAATAACAGCGAGGAGGGCATTATTTATCGCCTCTGCCAGGATATGTATCAGGAGATGCAAAACCGTTCCTTCACATCCCCCGCCGGAGAGACCATCAGCTGGGAGGTGCATGTCTTCTTTGTGGAGGTGTACTGCGAGAAGATCAGTAGTCTGTTGAATCGCAGCACACCCGGTTTCCATCGTGACGAGGTCATTGGAAATGAAATATACTTCTTCCTTACCGACGCGCGCCGTGTGCCTGTGACAAATACAGTGGTTGTTTAGCAGGCCCTAGCACTTGGGAACAGCTGCAGGAAGACAAATTTCACGTCCATGACTGAGCGCAGCAGCCGCAGTCACGCCATGTTTGTTGTGGAGCAGACTGATATTTTTATCCTTCACTGACCCGGACGCTGATGTGGCAAGTGCACTGAGTAGTAATCTGACAATTCGTTTTGTCTCCCCCCAGCCATATTACCCTTGGCGGCTGCCACAGCGGGGGCGTGCGGCCCAAGAGAGAAGGGAAGCAAAGCGGCAGGCTAGAGGGGCGAATTGAACGAATTATTTTTATGAGCAGTATAACATTCCAGTTTTTTTTTTGTTTTGTTTCTTTCTTTGCTTGCTCCATCGTCGTCTGCCCTCCCTCACTTCCTGTCAATTTTGTCTTGTGTGCCTTTGACCGACTTCCTGCGGCGGGCGGGGGACACGGCGGTTGTTGCTGTCCTCCACGAGGTACAGGGTGACGGTGTTACTTTTGCAAATGAATTGGCAAGAGAAAAATACGGCGGGAGAGGCCGCCAGTTGACGTGACGTACACACCTTCTCCCGCCATCACCTGCGTCTTTATGTTGTTTTTACTGCTTCTTTCTCCTTCCGGTGCCGTTACCCCTCTTGGCGTGCCCTGCAGGGATCCGCGCTCTTGAACACCGTTGTTGGACACACCGGCTCCACGCAACACATCCCGCACCGCGTGTTCGTCCAAGGGCGGATGCGATGAAACGCCGCGCACAGGTCGTCCACACTCGTTCTTCTTCGGTGCCAATGTCAGTCCGTGCGAGCCGCGGTAGAGAAGCGACGCCTGGTGATTTCTACGAAACATCTCTCTCTATGCCACCTGGTGGCGGCATTGCTTCCCTGCAGTCTCTCGACGGCGGCTGCGGCGGGGCGGCGTGCTCGGCGGGCACTCAGGGTCTTCACCGACATCGTGGCAAGGATGACCGGCAAAGCGCGAATCACAAGGCCGCCCCTTTCCCGTGGCACCGTCTGGAAGAGGAGTGTGGGCAGGCGGCGACTCGGCTACTGGGGCAACGCCGCCAGCATCATCATAGCCCTAGCGAACCGCAGCGGAGTTCGTCGGAGCCGGTGATGGAGATGATGGGGCTTCGTGTTGACGGCAGTAGCGAGGCGTGCGGCGACGGCAACGCGAAGGGCGACCCCGCTTTAAATGTTTTGCCGGCAGTGCCTTTGGCCTCGTCGACACGCCTACCTTCTGTTTGCACGCAAAGGGCACCGCAGCACGGTGCGGATGCCCTGCACGAAGTTGATGGCGCCCGCTCCGAGCTGCCCGAACACAAGCAAAGACGGCTGATTATTTCGCCACCTGCTGTCTTTTCCGACGAAGGTTTGGGCGAGCAACACCAACGTCAGCCTGTTAACTCTGCCGGGGCCACAGCAGACTGGATTCAGCGTGTTGTGAAGGAGGAGCTCGGCCTTGGTGGTGCCTCGCCAGCGTTGTACGTCCTCGTCGCTTCACCTTCGGCAGCCGCGGGCAACGACGCCTCCGCGGGACACCATGAAGCGAGTCCTGTGGGGCACACACAACTGCATGTAAATGTGGTCTTGCAAGGAACACCGCCATTGAAGGAGAGCGCAGTTTTTCCACCGCGGCAGTTAGCATACGATTGCTTGCCGGCGCATGTGAATGAAGCACCATTGTTGGTTGATACCATACAGATGGACATCGCGGCTCGCAAACATCAAGAGCGTCGTTTGCTTCGTACACCACCGGCACCGAAGAGTCTCTCAAGCGTTGGCTCCCCGTGGCGTCGCAGGAATGCCGTCGTAGGCTCCTGGCGCAGCCTCAGCTCGCACTGCAAACGAGCGGGAGTGCAAACCCCTGAGGTGCCATTGCTGCTCAAACAAAGCGGGGGATGCGCCTTTTGACACTTGCCGCATGAATTTAGGCTTGCGTCTACTTGATCTCCATGTGTGCGCTACTATCGTCATTTGTATGCTGTAAGGAGGGCGGATTGCCCCTTTATGTCCCTACTGCTGAGTTTGGAGGGGGGTCAACGCAATGACGACCCGACCTGCTTTTTCTACTGCTCCACTTCCGACTCTTGGCGATAAGGGTGCTTTTTTTTTTTTTTTGCTGCCGCCTGTTTTGTATCTTGTTTGAGGAGAAGCAGGAAGGGGAAAAGAAGCGTGGTGGGACCTTCACCGCACCGAGAGCGTCGATCCTTAATTATGAAGGCACCGGAAAGCACTGCCGTCAAATTTGATCCGAATCCTTTGCAGGATGTAGCGAGCCCCATCTACACACCTGGCGATGGCGCCGCAGATCTTGTGAGCCCGCCTCGCAAGTCGCGCCAAATCAATTTTGTGGATGACGGCAAGCTATTTGAGGGACACTTTACGCTGCACACAAGGGGCCTGAAGTCGCTCATTCAACTCCTTGTGGATCAGCAGTCGGAGCAGCGGGTTATCATCAATGATCTCCAGGACCAGTTGAGCACGCTGCGACAGCAAACATCTAAAATGCGCAAGGCTGTGACTCCATCCCCGATGCTTGTCGCCCGCAAAGGAAGTAGTGACTCTGGACAGCTGGTTAAGGAGCTGGAAGATCTTCGTCGCCGCGTGGCACACTTGGAAGGCTTTAGGGCACTCTGGGGAGTGCGCCCTGAAGAGGTTGAGACCCTCGTGAGTACTTATGGGGACCCCGTGGTTACGCCAGAACAATACACTGCTTACATTTTGAGTTTGCAGCCGTTTCGTCTCCTGCGGGCCGAGACTCGTGATTCTGTTGTCTCCCTCGTTGAGCGTCGTTCCTCTCTTTCGGCCCAGCAAAAGAGTGCAGAGAGAGGAGGGAAAGGTCGCAGGTCTCGTGATGAAGGATACCGCGGAATCTCTGAGAGAGACGGTCGCGATAGCCGGGACAGCGAGGATGAGGCTCGCAGTGCTGATGAGCGTGGATCCCGTGAAGACTTGCGTGCTGCCCGTGATCGTCGGGCTCGCGAGAACGAGGCTCGCGGTGCTGATGAGCGTGGATCCCGTGAAGACTCGCGTGCTGCCCGTGATCGTCGGCTCGCGA
>NW_021705919.1:19968-32074 GCF_003719475.1 Trypanosoma rangeli
GAGCGTGGATCCCGTGAAGACTCGCATGCTGCCCGTGATCGTCGGGCTCGCGAGGATGAGGCTCGCAGTGCTGATGAGCGTGGATCCCGTGAAGACTCGCGTGCTGCCCGTGATCGTCGGGCTCGCGAGAACGAGGCTCGCGGTGCTGATGAGCGTGGATCCCGTGAAGACTCGCATGCTGCCCGTGATCGTCGGGCTCGCGAGGATGTGTCTCACACGGGCTTTGATGATGGTGAAAGACTGAAGCGGCTGTCAAATCGTTTGGATTCGTTGGAACAGAAACTGAAGAAGGGTGGTGTTGCGGCATTCGCCTCTTCACAGCAGGCGAGTGCTGCTCATCAACGCTCAGCCAGTTCTCCAACGGAGGTTGTGGATGAGCGGGCACGGGATGACCTGGAGGAGCTTGAGCGGTTTGTCATGCGGCGCTTCAAGGAGATGGAGAAGGCCCTGTCAAAGTCCCGCGACGCCTCTCCGGCCGCTGCTGCAGGCTCTATGAAAGTTGGTGGTCATTCCGTCGGAAGACCCGAAGGATCACCTGCTAGGCATGCTGCGGCGTCACCGGAGGGCGGCGTCACTAACGCGAAGAAGGGTTCTGAGGCTGGTGGCGCCAAGCATGAAACTACTCATGCAAGTGTGGTGAAACAACGGGAGGAGCGGAGGGCGCCTGCGGGTGCTGGAGTGGTGGATCAGGTGGCCCGTGAGGATGCTGTTGCCGCGCTGGATCAGGTGGGCCAGCTCGAGAAGTTTGTGACGAGGAAGCTCAAAGAGTTGTCCTTGGCCATTGGTAAGGAGCTGGGACCCTTTCCGGTGCGTCTCTCCGGCGAAACCGAACATCCTACCGCGTTGGAACGAAAGCCTCAGGGGCTGATGGTGGATCAAATGGCGCGTGACGATGCTGCCCGGTCAATTGAGGCTGTTCATGAGCTTGAGGAGGAGTGGGGTAGGCGTTGGCACTCGTTGGAGGAGCGGTTGCGGATCATTGGTCGGGCGTCAATGGGTAAGGGATTGATACAGTCTACTGGTGCTGCATCTTCGATTGACAGAAAGGCCCGGGAAGACGCCTCAATGTCACTTATGCGAATACAACAACTGGAGCGGGAGATAATGGGATTTAGACGCCTTCTTCAGAAGCAGGATTCTACACCTTCCGACGGGTTTGTGGCTTCTGATACACGAGGAATTAGCAGTGGCGTGTTTCCCGTGCCGCCAAAGATCCAGCGTGAAACAACCCTTCCCCCTGCAGGAACAGCCCTCGAGGTTGCAGCGGCGAATGATGATGCAGAGTATCATACACGCATGCAGGATTTGGAGCAGGAGGTGGAGCAACGCATGAACGAAGTGAACCGGGCCCTTGCTACACTACGTACAACACGAACTGGGTTTTCACCTGGGAATGTCCCGGGGGAAGGGGATGGTGCTAGGGAGGAAACCCCGTTGGTCCCGGGCCAAGTTGTGTTCAACTCAAGAGATACTGATAATTATTATTCGCTAGAATCTCCTGGGCCCTTTACCGGGTCCCATGCATCAGAAAAAACCGTACTGGTTATGGCATCACATGATGTTGCAGACGTGGGGGGTCTCGTTGGAAGCGTAGCACCAATGCAGGGTGACGCGATTGTGTTGCGCTCTCCACAACTGGGAGGATTTGGAATCCCACTGGTGAAGCGTGAGCTGCTAGGTGGAGCATCAGCGGCTCCTCAAGCCATTTTGCGCGGTGACGAGTCGTCGGTGCGCCAAATAGGGACAACATATGATGATGAGACTGAATCATCGCGTGGTGGGTACGGCCCAGTTCCCCAACACGCTCTGCATGCTGAGGGGAACCTGCCTGTTGCTGAGGCCGCGAGTGGTGCCGCGGATGCAACCTCTACGAATCGCACTCTGTCTCCCCTCATCACTGCCCCCACTAAGCATAACGTGAACGGCGGCAGATGGGTGTCACCTAGGGACCGCACAGGAGAGCTCGATCAACTTCGATCCCATGGCACGCATCTGCGTAGCGTAGCAGTGAGTCCCCGGGGAAAGTTGGAGGAGAGCTTCTTGGAGGAACAAAGTGCAATGGGGCACACAACGCCATGCGTTGTGTACAACTGTGCTTGGTGCGCCGCACAGAAGCAGAAAGCGTCTGTGTGGACGGTGTGACCGGTGTTCTAGACATCGGGAAAAACACAAACTTTCAGATGTATCGTTGTATAGGGCAGAAGTGACTATTTCGCCATTAGAAACGTATGCTTATAGTTCCAATGCGGCAAACCTGCAATTAGATGATGAGAACAAAGCGAAGGGAAATAGAGCGAAATATATATATAAAAGAAGGAATGTGAAGCCAAAAGGCCTTGACTATGTGAGGGAGTATCAGTTTTTGTGCGTATGTACTGGGTCTCCCATTTCATGTGAATTATGCGTTGCGATGCTCCATTGCATGCCTTTTTTTTTGTTGCACTGTTTGAAGCTTTCTCCTCCTTCATGCTGTGAGTTGGGTTTACTGCTGGGTCTCGGTTGTTGGCGTCTCCACCCCACTGTTGTTTATCTCCGCCTTCTTTTTCTCCGCGCCTGCACCCGCGACAACCGCAGAGGGGTACACCACTACCAAGTTTAGCACCAAAGGAACAAGCACTGCGCCAACGGGGAGTAGCAGCGATGCCGGTGGTGGACGTAGATATTGTTACAATCCCCGACATGATCGAGGCGCAGTTGACGCTGAGCTACAGCCGCCTTACACACCTCGTGCGTCTCATCGTTGATCAAGGCAACGGTCACGATGTGGACATCGACAAGATGAGCAGCCGCATAGATGCGCTGACGAGGGAGAACGAGGAGCTGCGGGTCCTTGTGGGGACCCTCGTGGATAAGTCGCACGAGAGTTGGGTTCGAAAGGAGTTGGAGAACTTGCGTGAAGAGGTTGCGCACGTGTCGAACGCCTGCGCGGAGAGCTCCAAGAAGCTGGCTTCCGTAACGGAGGAGTTTCAGTGGTGCTTCGACGAGATGGAGAAACGGCTCAAGGTGGAGGCCGCCACGCGCACAAGTGATATGGATCAGATCCACTTGTCCGTCAGTGAAGTGCGGGACGTCGTGCGGGACATGGGAGACACGCTGAAGCATCTTCGAAACTTTGTAGATGTATGGGAGAGTAAACCCGAGACGACGGAGTCACTAACAACGCGTGACGCAGCAGGTGCCCTCCAACACCCCACCGAGGAGCGCGTAGGGTATTTGAGTTCCCTGCCTGTCTTCACCAAAGTGTTTGATGAGATGGATGTGCTTCGTCAAATGCTTCAACAGCAGGCTGCTGATAGCCTCTCGGCAAAGAATGTTGCAGGGGCAATTCGGCGCCTTAGTGCTGCTGAGATTGCCGCCTCAGGTGGATCTGACTCAAATAAAGTTGACCGCGACACCATCAACGGCTTGCGGGAGTCCCTTGGGTCTGTGCTGCAACGTCTAAATAAACTTGAGAGCAGACCACCGCCCGCGTTTGGGCAGGCACAACTGCAGCAGCAACAACCACCTGCAACCCCGTCAGTGGAACTGGAAGATATTATTAAATTTGAGAAGCGGTTGCAACATGTGGAGAATGGTTTACGCAGCCTTTCCTTCCAGTTATCTGATGGAGGAGGTCTGGATAAGGCCCATCTAACGGGCTCTGATGGGCGTTTGCGATCCCCAGAGAGTGGGGGTGAGACCCTCTCATTACAACGGCTGCCGCGGAGGGAGGGGGAAATTCCTATGCCTGATACATCCGGGCAGCAGTTCTTTAGGCCTCAGTCACAGTCACAGTCACAGTCACAGCGCCCGGCATCGGCTTCTCTCGGGCGACGTGCACCAGCGCCTGGAGGAAGAGAAGGAAATCCTGATCTCACAGGGGATGGCTTGGCACTGCCGTACCTTACCACACTTCCGTCGAATGGGAGGAATGAGCCGTCGTATCCGCAAGCGCCGCAGAAGGCTCGAGCTGGAGCGCCCAGCAGTGGGGAATTTACTGTGCAGCCGTTGGAGTTAGCTGCGGGCGACGCTCTTGCTGTGACTCCGTTCCAAGTATCGACGCAAGCACAGGCAATGGGCTATGATGATGAAATCCAGCGTCGTATTGCGCGGCTGGAGGAGGGTTCAACTGCGCTGGAGAGGAAAAAGGCCGACCGCCAGGAGTTGGCGCAGCTTGGGGACGTCTTGCAGCAGCTCCTTGAAAATCCGGCACTGCTGCAAGTATACCCCCACTTACAAGCCTTAATACCTCGTCGTCCAATGTCGCAGCAAGAATCTCGTGGAACACACTTTATGGAGTCCGCGTACTGCGCCAATTCGGCGACGGTGCCCGGGAGCGCCATGCCTGGACGTCCCGTGTTCATTGGGGGAAAGGCGCACACCTTACGCGACAACACAGGTGCCATGACGTCGGCCACCCTATCTACTTCGCATCTCGTGTAAAACATTGGGAGTATGAGGAAGGCATGTATTTTAGCATTTAGTCCGTGCCAAAAAGAAACCACCACCGGCTCCCTTTCTTGCTACAACGAAGAAGAAAACAAATACGAACAAAACACGAGAAAGCGTACAGGAAGCATAAGGTGGGGGTGGGGGTGGGGCTGGGGCTGGGGCTGGTAAAGCAGCAAACAACCAAAATTCAAATACAATTTGACGTAATTGGAACCGAAGTAAACTAGTCTGCGCTTTTCATGCGGAACTTGGACAAGAAAAATGGGGATATGAAAAGGCGATATTGACGGTTCCTTGTGTATTTCTGCTGCAATATTTATGTACACCACGCGCGAGACTTTTTCAACGAGAGGATGTAGGGATGTAAGGTAATATTTTGAACAGTTGCCTCGCTCTTGTCATATGGGCGTTTTGGAGGCTCTATGTATTGCTATTATTATCCATGATTGTGTGTTTTTATATGTCTGCTTGAACGATGATAGTTGGAGAGGTAGTCTGCTTCCGCCAATGCTGGATTTCTCCCGCACCTCTTCCACGTTTTCTTGTATCCTGTTTTACTTTTTTACGTATAAAAGAACCGTTTTCCCGTTGTGCCCCCCGCCCCCCTCCCCCCTCCCCCTCCCAATTCTTTCTCTTTCTCTTCCCCCACGCTTCTTCACGGGCGCGGGAGCAGGCATTGATGACAGAGGCAAAAGGACACTGGGGTAGTAGGAAATTTGTTTCTGGTGCATGATAGCGTCTCCTGTGTACATTGCAAGGTGTCGACGATGCGGCAAGTCTCGCTGCACATACAACGACCCGCGACTTGGGCGCAGTGTGATTGAGTGCAAGGCGGCCTGCTTTGAATCCCACTATGACTGGGACTTTGTTGAGGAGTGCAAGGCTGAGCAGGCGGGGGACTTCGCCATCAGTCTCTCTGCTTCACCTGTAGTCAATTTGGCACGTGAGGACGTTCAATCGTCCAAAAAGCACCGACGAAGGGCCAGTCATTGTGTCGTGATGTGAAAGGCCACGCCAGAGTTCCAGGCGTGTACGTGTGTGCATGTACATGAAGGCTTCTGTTAGCCATGACCTCGTTTCCTGCCGCCGATCACAGCCACACTTTTTTTCCCGTGTGGATTCCAATGTTTTCACTCACTTGGGTGAAATTTCTCCTTTCCACTCCCATTTTGTCTGCCCGTACACCCGCACCCACACCCACGCATACACACTGTGGGAAAAGAATGTGAGTCAAAAGAGGATTTATTTATTTTTACTGCCTAAGAATTGATTACCCAAGGAGATTAGATAAAAGAGCAATCAAACAAAATGAAGACAATGCGTGCCGTAACATTGAGGGCCTTTGGTGGTACCGACATGCTGCAGGTTTCAGAGGTCACTGAGGTCTCCGTGTCACGTCCGAGAGATGTGCTTATCAGGGTGATGGCGTCTGGCGTTAACCGGGCCGACGTGGTGCAGCGCCAGGGCCACTACCCACCTCCAAAGGGAAGTAGTGAGATCATGGGCCTGGAGGTTGCTGGTCTGGTGGAAAAGGTGGGCGAGCAAGTGAAGCGGTTCAAGGAGGGTGATCGCGTGATGGCACTACTCACCGGGGGAGGTTACGCGCAGATGGCGGTTGCTCAAGAGGGCTGCGTCATGAAAATTCCAGATGGATACACTTTCGTTGAGGCCGCAGCAATTCCAGAGGCATTTCTCACCGCCTGGCAGGCACTTAAGCTTCACGGGAACCTGCAGAAGGGGCAGAATGTGTTGGTGCACGCCGCGGCCGGCGGCGTTGGAACGGCGGTGATGCAGCTGACACAAAAATACTTTGAGGCCACCGCCATCGCCACCTGTTCAACCGCAAAGGTTAACTTCTGCAAGGAGTTTGCCAAGTATGTGGTTGACAGATCACCCGATGAGGCAGGAAAATGCTTTGCGCCTAAGGTGCTGGACGTGGTGGGAAAAAATGCCATCGACTTGGTCATTGATCCCGTCGTGGGTGGTACGTACCTCGCGGAAGATGGCGAGGTGCTGGCGAAGGACGGAAAGGTTATCCTGCTAGCTTTCATGGGTGGATCAAACATCACTGTTAACATTGTTCCATTCTTCGCTAAACGTGCCCAACTTGTTTTTTCGAAGCTCCGGGACCAGTCAGAGGAGTTTAAGGAGGCCCTTGTGCAAAGCTTTGAGGCTGAGGTGCTTCCATACATGGCGAGGCGGGAAATCGTGTCCTTGGTGCAGGGCACATACAACCTCGAGGACGCATCCAAAGCACACGCCTTTATTGAGCAGGATGGCACCTGCGGCAAAATTGTTCTGATACCTAGGCAGTAGAAAGAGTGGGTGGGCTTGGACAGTGATGCTTTATAATGTCATTTTGTTTTTGTTTTAGCCGCACTGTAAGCTCAACCAGGGACATTTACTTGTAGTGGAGGCGATTTTTCTGTGTACGTTTTTTTTTGTATTTTTTTTTTGTTTTACTTAATTTGTATTTTTATCTTTGGGAGTGCGTTGCAATTTGATCCCCCGGCCGGGATAAAATGTGAGGACGACGTGCGCCGATATGTATATCTGCGCCTATGCATGCATCTGCGTACTTATTTAACTGCCTGCTTCTGTGACTTTGCCTCCCCACGCTACTGCCACTTGTAAACACACAAGTTGAAACAGCCAGTTGAGTGACGTCACAGGCCTCGCTCATACACACGGGGCCTGTAATGCTCGCTTTCACGCCCCACTTTTTTCGTGGCGCTACACCACATAAACTGCGATTGCACCTGCGGCGTCTCAGGGCCGTCAGTAAAGCGGCGCAGCAGGAGCTTTACAGGCGCCGTCGTCGGCTCCGCAGCGCTCAGCAGGAATGCTCAGGCTCCTCTACGGCGTCCTCCTCGCCATCGGCGTGCTCTGGCATGCGTGCGGAATGGCTTCCGAAGAATGATGCCTTGGAAAGCGCGATTGCGTTGGCAATAAGTGAGAACCGAGACGCAAGGACTGAGTTGGAGTTCACACGGCATTTTTTGACAGGCTCGTACCTTTCCTTAGCGTCTCCTGTAGACAACTGGGACCCCTACGACACGAAGCCGCAGGTATTTGCCTTTGACAAGTACGTTGCCCTCCCGGTGTTCACATCCCTGGCGTATTTGCGTCTTTTCTGTCGCCAGTTTCGGTTCACGGTGCGTGACCCCAGCGGGGTTTTGTGGGCCGATGGTGCGGCGGAGGCGGAGAGGACTGGTATGATGGATGACACAGTGCCGTTGCCGGATGTGTCCAAGAGCGAGTGGTGGGAGAGACACGTGCAACAGCGCCTTCGTGCCACGGCGCTTGAGCCGATGCGGCCGCCTGCCGATGAGCAGGAAATACGTGCGGTGGAGAGCACTGGTGGTGCGGCGGACACCTTCTGGCCGCAGGCGGTTGATCTCTTTGGCTGCATGGACGCCGCCCCGACGGAGGCCACGGGCACAAGTCAGCAGAAGGAGCAAGCACCCAAGCGCAAACAACGCGCAACTCGCGTTAGGCGTCGTCGGGAGAAGATTTTTAGAAGTAGCGGACACATCGGTAACAGGCGAGCCTGGGAGGGAGGAGGAAAAACGTCGCAGGAAGGAGACGCGGGGTTGGGTTATGACGCTATTAAGGCGGCATTTTGGGACAAAGTACGCTCGACAGCCCCGTTCCGGATCAAGCAGGTGACGCCTCTGCCTGTGTTTGGTCCGCTTTTGCGTCCTTTTTTTGTTGGCTACTTTGCCGATGTTGATACCCTACTGCACAACGCCTCCATCGTGCCTGCAAATGTGGATATTGTGCTTAACCCCACATCTCCCATTGAGTTTGTCCTCGCCCGCGAGGCGACGGATTGTGTGCTTCACGGGGATAAGCTGCTTCATTTGGCCTACAGGCGGGTGGAGAAGGAGCTTCGCGGAGAATTTCATCGTTACTTCCGTCACTTCTCTCCTGAGGTGGTGTGGGCGCGAAGCGCCTGTGTTCCCTCCCCTGTGCCCGGAAAACTCGACGGTGTCATGTACACATTAGTTATTCTGCTGCAAAGCGATGACTTTCCACAGACGTACGCGGCTCTGCGTGCGGCAAAGCGTCACTGTCTTCTAATGGGACATTCAGACCTGGACGTGTTACCCTGGGATGCGGCTGCGCCGCATGTGCGGGAGGCGTCTTCGTTGTTTTACGAAAGGGATGCGGCAACTGGTGATACTTGTTGTGGGGTTCAGGGTGGTCTTGGCGTTTTTGAGCAAAAAGGTCCTGTACAGACGATCAGCGTGGCACAGCCAGCAGATAGTTTTTATCATGATCCTACCGCTGCCTACACGGAGAGCCACGCCGTGTTTACTGAGGAGCTGAAGCTGAGGCGACGTGTACAGTAGGGCGTCAAGTGGGCATCCCTGTCTGTGTTTCCTTAGAAGCTCTTTTTGGTGTCATTCTTCTTCCCGCAGCCTTTTCACATTCACACACTTTACTCCCTGTCACAGGAACGGCAGTGACGCGTCAGTGTTCTTGGCTTTTATGCGCGTATTACATGCATTGGATTTTTGTTTGTTACAACATTTACTTATTTTTATTTTTCAGGTAGTGTGCGCGAAAGGAGTATCATATCATCTAGTCGTGGCGTCGGGAGGAGACGCGATGGCTGCTGAAGGGGAACAGCGGGCGAGTTCCCCACGTCTGGGGGAGGCTGAAATGACAAGACTTGTGCAGCGGCTGTACTACCAGCAGATGGAGCTTGCTGCGCGGCGGGAGGAGGAGCGCCGCCGTCAACTCTCCAAGTCGTGTATCCCACCGCGTCGCATCAACAAGGACGCGGAGGGGGATCTAGTCCGCCGCATCTACGACCAACAGCTGGAGCGATTTCGGCAAGGCAGGGAGGAGCGGGAGCGAAAGGCGTACGAAGAGATGCACCGCTGCGACAAGAAGGTGCTGGAGTCTGATATACAAGAGCAGGTGGAACGCATCTACGCACAGGAGATTGCCAAGAGCAAGGCCCGCCGTGAGGAGCTGCAGAAGCGGTACCTACCCGAGATGGAGCCGAAGAAAATCAGCAAGACTAAACTCAAGCAGAGTGTGGAGCGTCTATCACACGTGGACTACGCCAAACGAGACGAGGAGCTGTTCAAGAAGCACGTGTACCCGTACGACCCACAAACCGTAAAGATTTCTCACGAGGAAGTGGAGGCGATGGCCAACCGCCTCTCAACGAGGGGTAGCGCGTAGCGGGGGCGGCACGAAACACTCCCCCCCACCCCACCCCACGCACACACACACACACACACGTGAGAAGGAAAAAGAAACAAAAAAAAAGAACACAAGGTACGGAGTTCGCGCTTGCGTGCAGACAACAACAAGCAACCAACAGGCAGCCACAGGCAAACCAAGCGCTCTAGAGCCCGGATGTTGATAGGTGTTTAATGTAGATATTTTTATTCACTCCTTTTTCTCACGGGGAGCGAGCAATGGGGAAAGAGGGAGGGAACTGGCTTCAGCGCGCGTTTTCCACCGCGTGTTGGGAGTTTTGAAAAACGCAGAATACGGTGGGTGGGTTGGAAGGTTGTCACATGAACGTCTGTGGGCCATTCCGAGTGCTCCCATCAGGTGAGAAGGGGAAGCAAAGGAGGGAGTTGCCCTGCTGCAGCGGTGCTATACTCTTCTTTTTGGCTTCCACGGCGAGGAAAGAAGAAAAAAAAAAGACGGGAATTCCGTGGAAACCCGTAGTTCCGTTGGCAGCACCAGTCGGAAACAAAACAAATTCTTTTTCTCTCTTTTCCCATTTCCTGCTGCCACTGCTGGCTTTCAGTCTCCTTTCACCTCTTTTTTTTTTCGAAAGGCTCCCATCGTGACGTCCTTTTTTTTGTTTTATTTTTTGTGTCTTTGAACTTTTCTGTGGCGTTCGCTTCTCACTGCCGTCTGTTCTGGTGGATCAGGTTTTCAAGCGCAGGAGGCATAGAGCTTGGACGCACACTGGCCTCTCAAGCATTGGCAGCCGTAGTAAGTGACTAGAGAGAGAGAGAGAGAGGGATAGAGAGGGAGAGAAGCGTACGCATTTGGCGAAGGAAAGGGCAACCCGGCATGCAGCTCACGCAGTCAAGGATGGGCCTGCCACTGGCCGGCAGTTTGCCGACCCCGTCGTCCACGCGACGTGCCAGTGAACTTTCCACAGCAGACGAGGCGATGGAGGTGGCGGGAATTGACGCGGACCGTGTGTCCTTCATGAACACCGCGCTTTGCACCGTCCAAGGCGGCACCCTCCGCACTTTTTTTGCCCCAGTCATGAGGGTCAAGTCGTCCCTGCTAAAACGGAAGCGTCTCACTCAAAGATATATCGCGTCCGGCCCAGCGAAGGCAGACAAGATGTTTCAGGAGGCCATGAGGGTTCTCACAAAGGCGATTGTGGATGCGTCGCTTGACCTCTTTGAAACGGCAATGCCGCTCGACGAAAAAGAGCTTGCGGCCGCGTTGAAGGGAAAACTGACGCCGGTTTGCTACGAACCAGGAGCGGTGCTTGTGTACCCCGGTGAATGCCCGGAGGGATTGTTTGTGCACGTAGTACTGAGTGGGAGTGTTCAGGTGGTGTGCTATCAGACGCAGAGCCGCAAAGGTCCCATCGGTGACAGCAGCAAGAGACAGTACTTTTCTGGCAATGATTTGCTGCGGCTAAATGGATCATTGGGCTTTCACCCGGAGCTCTTTCGGCTTCTCTCTGCTCCTGTGGAATCTCACAACGAAGCAGCCAGTGATGCCGCCTCCACCTCCAATATGTCTGCATCTATTCAGCGTACGCTTCAGCGTGCTTCGCGAATTATCGGGCAGCCAACACTTTTGGCTACACGCACGGAATTGTTTAGAGCCCCCTATGTATGCTGTGCCGCTGAAGCGTTGGGATTAGAGCCTTTCCGACTTGCCACGGCCACAGCAGAGGCGGCAGCACCGACAGGGAAGGGGACGACAGTCCATGATTCAAGGGTGACTGTGACGATGCGTGTTCGCGCCATCGATCTTCATAATGCGCTTATGGAACTTGCATTGCGTCATAGCGAGATACCCAAACAACCTCCTTCTCTAGTTGCCTCAGGTCTTCAGTTGACCACGCCTTTGGAATACATTGAGGCGGCACGGGTACGGGCTATCACGCGTCATTATCCAATGAATGAAATTCTCATGCGTCAGAGTTGGTTGTTGCAGGATACTCCGGCCCATACGATACGCGTCCTTGTCACGCAGTTGGCACCTCGTTGCTACGCCCCAGGGGAGGTTATTCTCTGCCCCCACACAATTTCTCGCCAGCTTTGTTTTCTGCGTCGGGGAACGTTGACGATTGAGGAGTCCCCGTCAACAGGTTCTCGTGGTGCGGGAGCTTGCGGCTGTGGGGGTCCCCCCTTTTCAAGGGGGGAGATCTTGCAAGAAGTGCCCATGGGTGCCTCTTTTGGTGAATTGTCTGTGCTGTTTGGGGAACCGAGACAGTTTATCCTTAGGGCACAGACGACTTGCGACGTTTGGTGTCTGTCTTGCCAAAGTTTTACGTCCACCGTGAGACGTGACGACGCCCTGCGGCGAAATTTGCTTTCCAAGGCGGCTGCCCTGCGGATGCGGTGGTTGGGGGAGCAGCGGTACACCGCATCGCTGGCACAGGTGCTGCGTGAAAGTTGTGAACTTTTTCGCGAAGCACCCGATAGTTTTATTCGTCTCGTACAGG
>NW_021705919.1:32099-40602 GCF_003719475.1 Trypanosoma rangeli
CAGTTGGCACCTCGTTGCTACGCCCCAGGGGAGGTTATTCTCTGCCCCCACACAATTTCTCGCCAGCTTTGTTTTCTGCGTCGGGGAACGTTGACGATTGAGGAGTCCCCGTCAACAGGTTCTCGTGGTGCGGGAGCTTGCGGCTGTGGGGGTCCCCCCTTTTCAAGGGGGGAGATCTTGCAAGAAGTGCCCATGGGTGCCTCTTTTGGTGAATTGTCTGTGCTGTTTGGGGAACCGAGACAGTTTATCCTTAGGGCACAGACGACTTGCGACGTTTGGTGTCTGTCTTGCCAAAGTTTTACGTCCACCGTGAGACGTGACGACGCCCTGCGGCGAAATTTGCTTTCCAAGGCGGCTGCCCTGCGGATGCGGTGGTTGGGGGAGCAGCGGTACACCGCATCGCTGGCACAGGTGCTGCGTGAAAGTTGTGAACTTTTTCGCGAAGCACCCGATAGTTTTATTCGTCTCGTACAGGAGCGCATGGAGCCTGTTGTCTACCCGCCTGCAACCCTGCTTACTTCCATTTCTTCACGCTGCGGGGAGATGTTTCTTATTCTCCATGGCAGGGTGACCTCGATTGTTGACGGTGTGGCGGAGTACGGCCCTGGATCTGTGATTGGCGAGCCCACCATCATTGACCACCGCTGGCCGCTGGGTCTTGTTTCAAAGTCCATGGTGGAGGGATGGAAGCTCTCTCGGCCGCATCTTCGCGATGCTCTGCACCGCATTGAAATTCTTCGCCGCCACTCCGGCGAAGTTGGTTCCCATATACAGCAGCTAATGCAGAAAGTCTTCGCGTCGCCACACCCCCCGTGCGACGTGGATATCGTGGGCCGTCCGCGGATGCCCTTGGTGGGTCCGCCACCGCGTGGTCGGACGTACATGGAGTTTGCAATGTGGCTTGCGGAAGTACAACTGAAGGCCATCTGCTTTAGATTCCGGGACTATATAAAATGGGACGATATTTCGTACTCCGCATCCCCGGTAGAGGCGCCATCGCGGGCATCCATAACGTCATCGGCTTCTGCGAGATGCACCTCTATTCCTGACGCTGGCTCCTTTTCCTTTCAGTCCATGGCGGGGAGTGGCGTGCACGCAGCACGTCGCGGTAAGAAAAACGTCTCCACGCGGCCAAGGAAGGCAAACAGGCTTGTTGTTGGGAGCAACTTCCCCTTTTACGTGAACCTTGCCATTGTGCACCAGCCCTTCACACAGCCCCTTCTCCGAAAGCCGCTCTCCGTATTCAGGAAGGAGAAAGAACAGGAGGAGGAGGAAACTTTCTTTGTGAGGCAACGGGCCATCACTGCCAGCCCAAATGCGCGCGTGCGGGTCAGTATGATGCCGCAGTTGGAGCAGCTAAAGACACTTTTCGAAGGTCGAGACAAGTTGCACAAAGTGGAGACAAGGCAACACGAGCCTGTGGAGATGCAGCAGGATCGGCTCGATCCTGTCAAGGTGACTCGGTTTGGGTGCCCTCCGCCTGTCCACATTTTTTTGCAGGGCAGTAGGCCGCGGGTTCAAATCACGGTGGAGGAGGCCATCAGCGTGGGGTATGTGCTGCAGTTCCCGGACGCGAAAAACATCCAGGCCTGTGTCTCCCACATCGACTCCGATGTGACAATTGGGTTACCGCAACACCGACAACGACGGCGCGAGATGGCGCTCACCCCCAACATTCGCCACCACCGGCGCTGCTTCCTTTTTGCCGCCTCTCAGTTGGATGAGAATGGCAAAGAGGAAGCGTTGGTGAAAGCGGTCGCAGTGAAAGATGCGGAGGACAATGAAAAGGCCCAGCACCTTGCCACGCTTCTAATGAGCAAGATGCCTGAAGCGGAGCCTCGGCTCAATGTTCTGCAGGCTGCGGGAGCACGGGAGGACAGTGGCCTACCTTCAGACTGGCAGAGGAGCTTCCTCTTCTGCTCACTCTCTGGCACTGCGTCTCCGAGCAAGCAGACGCTCTCTGGCAGGCAGGCGCTTTCTCCTTCAAAAGAGCAAGATGAATCTGTGTTCCTTCGACAACTTCGCAACAACCCGGAGAAGGCGATGAGGTCCCTTCGCTCGAGGTTGAGTTTGCCACTAGAAAATTCGGAGAGTGAGGCACCCGGCAACGAAGGCTCTCATCAGTTCCCTGATAACCTGCCAAACCTAAGCTCTAAAACACAGGGAAATGACTTGCTTGATCGCCTACGTCGTGCTTCGGATGTACATGAGGTTAAGCTACCTGAAAATTCATTTACTGGAGTTCCACCTCGACCGCCGAGCAGTCTACCTAACGAGAACGAGCCCGACAAGGTGGGAGAAGAAGGCGAGGGTCAGCTGGATTCTTTCATGGGTGGCGAGAGCGCACCACTCTTTGTTGATGGCTATGGTCAACTTGGCAGCTCAGCGAGCCATCCAATGGCGGAAACGCAGGCGCACCAGGAACTCCCAGTGGGGGTTGTACCGCCGGAGCTGAATCGCCGGAAGAGCTCAATAGGACCGTACGAAAGCAAACGCGACGATGTCTCGGCGCGGGCTCCTTGCAATTTTGTTATGCCAACTGTGAGGGAAGCCATTGTCACAATGCGTCGCATGCAACGCGACGTTGAGGGTCTTAACGCCGTGGCGGAGGAGCAAAAGCGTGAACGGCTGCAACGATCTCGCTGCCGTGTGGATGGCAAACCTGCCTTTGTGACAGATGCTTCACTTTTGGCTGAGTACAAGCGCATGGCAGACGACTGGGCTATCACCTACAAGGATAAAGCCCGTGACCCGCTGTACACTAGCACAATCCCGCCTCTGCTGCTCGCTGAGGCCGGCACGGACTACCTTGCTGAGGAGTACCAAGTGATCCGACACCAGCAAACGACAGAATCTAACACTACACATGGGGTGGAGGAGTGGCGCGGCGAGCTTGAGGCAAAGGACCGACACTCCAGGAAGGACGATAGCGAGGTACGGAAAAAGGTCAGCACGCATGTTATGACATTTGTCGGGCCGAGGAAGCTGGGGTTGCACTCCAAACCACTAGAGAGCCCTCTTTCGCACTTGACGCAGGAGGAGTATCAGCAATGGCTTGAGGAGCGGGACGCCGTGTTTCGGGCTGCCAGGCGTCTGCCGTGAATGGCTTAGAGAGAGGCATATTTTTGTTTTTATTTTGATGTTTATTTTGTTTGAAGAGACGCACGTTGAAGAGGGTTGCCTGAGAAGAGAATAGACTGGACTCCAGTTTGTAGAAACGGCGACGAAGACAGCGACTTTATGTATGGTCCCGTCCAGGAACGCCCGCAAAGGCTTTATGCCGCACACCGACATGTTATTCTGTGTCTCTGTTTTTTTTTTTTTTTGCGGGTGGGTGAATGAAGTGGGGGGGGGGGGGGGGGGTTGGCTTTGCTCCACTACGCCACTATGATTATTATTGCGTGTGTGTATGCTTTCATCCTGGCACTCTCAGGGTGAGGAGTCTCTTTCTCTCTCTGTTTACAGTTGCAAACTTATTATTATTATTATTATTATTATTTGTTTTTGTTCTGGAATGTCTTTTCCAAATTAAAACCCGCGTACGCCATAACGGCCATTTACGAATAGCGGGTTGGCGCATGCTGAACGCGAGAGCCGATGGCCGACTACTCTGAATGGCTGGAAGCAACTGTTGGGACAGGGACGCTGGACGGGGCAACTGACCCGGAAACGCTGCGACAAGCCACGGTGTACCAGCAGAGGCGCGACGCCGTGCTGTGCCTTATTGACTGCCAGCTTGCTATGTTTCAAGGGGAGAGTTGCCCCAGTGGTCCAGACAACATTAACCTGGAAGCTGCAAACAATACTCACGGCGCTAGTTCCATTCACGCAGTACCGATCCCAGCTGTTGCCTCGGAACGCTTCGCACAGAAGGCTGCCGTGATGCAAGCACCGTCAACTGATGACCTGTTTTGGTTGGACGTGGACAGCAATGGGGGAGAAGAGACCCTACTGGCAGACATGGCAGAAGGACGCAAAAAAAGAACGGACTCTGAAATGACCGGAAACTGCATTAGCACCCCTTTCCGGGATGCGGTTGGCGGCGTTCTTGGGCTGTATCACGACAAAGTGATAACGAGTGACAAAGACCTTGTTGCTCTGGCCCTCTACAACACAAATGTGCGACGTAACGTTTATGGCTTGCCTGGCCTTTACATTTTTCACCCCTTTGCTTTTCTTAGCGTCCAGTCCGTGCAGGATTTGGAGGGGCTGGCGGCCGTGGGGGACGTATCCTCAAAGGCGTATGAGGAGTTTGAGAAAAACATTGGACACGCACGGGGAAAGGCAGTCCATCTGAGTGACGTGTTGTGGGCCGCTCAGAACATGTTCCTCAGTCTGCACTCAAATATGATTAAGTATCGTCGGATCTTTATCTTTACCAATGATGACGCGCCGCACAAGGGTGACGCATCTGAGATGGATCGATGTTTGGCACGAGTGCGGGAGTTGTATGAAGCTGAGGTGGCTGTTGAAGTGTTTGCCATGGGCAAAGACCCCGGCACTAACGCAGATAAAGTGAGCATGGGACGTGGGAACGCAGCTTTTTACGCCTTGCACGGGCCAACGTGTGTGGCTGAGGCCCCGCTGCTCAACGGCTTAGGCCATGCTGAGGACATGGAGCGTCCCACAGACGGCGTGGGTGTAGGACGGACTTTCAACCACGAGGGTTTTTGGGGCCAGTTGCACTACGGTGCGTTGCAGGGGGTGGAGGGGGGGATGGAGCCAGGCCGCATCAGTGCCGTACACGTGACGGGTGGCGTGGAAGCGTTTGAAGACTTACTTCACGCCGTGCGGCGGCGGGTGCACCCGCAGAGGCCGTTTCAGAATTACACGCTCACCATTGGCGTAAGCGTGGACGGGTCATCGGTGCCCACAATGGCGGTGAGCGTGTACCACCCACTCTTGTCGGCGTCCCCGCAGCGTGCGGAGTGGTTGGACCGCCGCACAAACGCCATTGTGCCGCGACGGACACAACTCGTCGTGAGGCGGGTGCCTTCTATTTCCGATTCCAGTTGTCTGAAGAGGGAGGAGACGGCGCATAGGACGGCGGGAGGAGCGGATGCAGATGGACATGAGCACCTGGTGCTAACGGAAGAGGAAAGAGAAGATGAAGGCATGAAAACCGTTGTGACTTCGGATCACCTGCTGCACTCCACCGTCGTGGGCGGACGGCGTCTTTTCTTCTCTCCGCAGGAAAGACAACACATCCTTCTTACTGCGACGGCAGGTGCCGCTGTTGGTTTTTTTATTCTGTGTTTTAAGCACTCCGAAGACGTTTTGGCGCATAAACATGCCATCTCCAAGTCGTCTTTTCTCCGTCCCAATCCCCATGACGGTGGAGAGGCCTCACTTCGTCTGTTTGTTCAACTGACTCGCATACTTCTGAGACAGAACAAAGTGGCAGTCGCGCAGTATGTGGCTCGGCAGGGAGCTGTACCGCGACTAGTTGCATTGGTGCCACCCCCTCCAGCCATGTCTGTTCCAGCGTGCAGTCTCCCTGTGAAAGGACTTGGCTTGTATGTTGTGCCATTGCCGTACGCCGAGGATCTCCGTGCAGTGCCCTCTTTGCCGTGTTTTAGCCCTGTAACGATTCCCTCGCAGGAGGACGTGGATGTGGCAGCACGTGTTGTTTCCTCGCTTTCCGTGTCGTACGACATCAGCGCGGTACCAAACCCCTCGCTACAGCTGCGGCACCAAACTCTTCAGGAGATGGCGCTGCATTTCATGGCGGCATCCGGGGTTGCGCAGTCATCGAGGCCGGGGAATAGGCCTGGTGTTGTCGCAGATATGTCGCTTCCTGACCGTGTGGGGATGGCGCAGTACGCACCGCTCTTCCATGAGTTTACCACGAGGCTGCTAGATCCATCGTACGACGCAGATCGTCTCTGTCCACAGCCCAAACGAGGTGGGACAGCCGCCGCAAAAAGATCCCACGCAAAAAAGTCAGACTGTTGTGAGGGCGACGGGGGTGCTGGCGACGCGGTTATTCATCTCGTGGAAACCGCCTTTGAGCAAAACGCTCTGCCAACACTCACAGTAATGCAGTTGAAGGCTTATTTGGGTGTCTTGGGCCAAAGTGCTGCAGGAGCGCGACGAAAGGATGACGTGATTGAGGTTGTGACGCGTGTGCTGCTGTTGCGGCGACGGGGAGGAGGAGCGTAGTTGCGGTGTGCCGTTGTATTTTTGTTTGTGTTTGCATAGACGCACGCATGCGCCTTTGGGGGTAGTAGCCAGCGGTGAAGCAGGAGTGAGAGCGCTGGGATGCGAGGGAGTTGCCATTGCGTGCCTTTGTGGGATTTCTGTCCATGTTTTTGGTTTCGCGTTTTCTGTTTTTGTTTTGTTGAATAAAAAAATAAAAATAAAAAAAAACAAAAAAAAATTGGGGTGATGTGCGCAGCATTGAGTAAAAGATCAAGTACGGCGGGGATGGCAGACTCACCTTTGGATGGACAAATGGTACCCCCTGCTCCTCTGCCGCCGCGGCCACGCCACACCTTTAGCTTGCGGACGGTAGAAAAGCTCTGCCAGCGGCACTTGGAGAGCACTGGGACACATCTGCGTCCAGAGCAACTCCCCGCTTTTGTCGAGGATGTGCGGCGCCGGCTTGCGCGCGTGGAGGAGGTCTTGAAGTACCGCCTACAATGCCCTGCAGCATCCTTTAACGGGGGAAAGGGCCGTTCCCCGCTCTCGAGGTTTGAACGTGTCCGTATGAGCCAAATTTTAGCAGATATAGTGCTTGATATCGCCATCATCTCCATCTTGGGCGGCAACGAGGCGCGTGACACGGTGTCAGGTACAGGCAAGGCGGTCTCGCTATCAACTTCTCACGTGGGCGTAACAACGCCGCACTCATGTATCACGGATGAATTCTTTGAGGACTGCAAACTGCAGTGGCAGGACTCGATCCTGCTCTCTGGTTCTGTTGAAGAGGCGCTGGAGCTGCCAGAAATGCCCCCGTTGTTAATTTCAGGTGCCAGTGGCTGTGACTCCAGCAGGGAGATGACACACAGCCTGCCTCTTCCGACCTGCTCGCTCGCAAAAAATTGTTTGAGGGGCGCAAAGCAGATGTCCCCGTTGGCGGAGCGGTTGCACTACGCGTCACCGCGACTTCAGGGCAACGGCTTCATTAAGGTTGAGAGTTACGGAAATAGCACCAACAGCAAACCCACACAGGCCACCCTTTCGTCGCAAGAAGTACCATCCTATCACCACCCCCTCTCGCCCGTTTCACCGCACTTCAAGCCTGTACTGTCGATGCACTCTGCAGATGATGTCTCCTCTATGTTTCCACAGCCTTGCCCACGGCCTCGGAAGCAGTACGACATTGACTTGATGAAAGTGAAGGAATTTACTCGCTGTCTCAGCAGAGTGCAAGAGCTGAACCTTACAGATAGCGAGTTTGAGATGCTTGGCTTACGCTACGCCATTCCTGGCATACGGGAATTGGACCCAAGCGAGGAACAATTTTTGGCGCATGTGGGCGAGCGCTACAAAACCACTGGTGTTCCTTCACCTCACTCTGGCAACGGTGTCTTTGTCGTTAGGCACACCATTTCTGCAAAAAGCACCGGGGGGAATACTGATGCAGGGTTTTACAGTATAGCTACTTCTAGCAGCGGGGACTCTTTCAGTTTGGCCAGTACTTCATCGCCCAGTACGCCTGGCATGCAACTTTCTCTGCAGGAGGATGTTGCAGCGCCACCCGGGTCTAGTTTGCACGGGGCCGTAAAAAAACATCTAGCGTGGAGTGATGTACCACAAGGCGACGCGGTAGTCCTCTCACCACATACCTTCGCTGCGGGTCAGTGCTTGCTGCTGTTTCCAGGGGGGAAAGATGTCATTCTAAAGAAGAAGGATCTCCAACTTTTCCTGGCCTTAGTGGACGCCCGTTTAAAGTCTGTAGACCAGGCCGTCGACGGGCGATTAAATGCTTTTGTGGCTGATCTGGCATCTAGCAGCGGGGACGAAGACGCACCTTTCACTGCCTGATGCAACGCTTCCGTTTGTTTTTTGTTTATCTCTGCGGGTAGGTGTTTTCACTTTGTTCATGTTATTGCTTGGGCCCGTTATTTGTTTGTTTTCTTGCGTGCTTTGGGGGGAGGAGGAGGAGCGTTGCAAGTCCTTGGCATGGTGCTACCACACCTCAATTTTTGTTTCTCTCTCCTTTTTCGTTTTTGCTTTTTGCTGTGTTTTCTCTACGGGTTTGCTGATTACAGGCCTCTTGCCGCGACAAGAACAAACAAGTATGACTGCTCGTCCATCTGTCAGCGTGTACTCCTCGTCAGAGGACAAGGTTGTGGGCTCATGCCCGCTGCCCGCCGTGTTTACGGCTCCCATCCGCCACGACATTGTGCAGTTTGTGCACACGAACATGTCCAAGAACTCCCGCCAGGCTTACGCGGTGAACCGCCTCTCCGGCATGAAGCACTCCGCGGAGTCGTGGGGCACTGGCCGCGCCGTTGCGCGTATTCCCCGCATTGGTGGTGGCGGTACGAGCACGTCG
>NW_021705917.1:0-3028 GCF_003719475.1 Trypanosoma rangeli
CTCTTTAATAACGGGGGCCCATCTCATTGCGGGAATCTGCGCTCCTTTTGCCGCATTCTTACCCTAGACGCCAGCACTCTCAGGGTGCTGTCCCCACGGCAGGGTCAGAGCACCCTCCAGCTCCTGCGTCGTACCCCTATTTGCAGCTTCCTGCAGCCCCGCTTTGCGTTCGTTCGTACTGACCGCCTCGTCAATTTATTTGGTTAAGTTGGCAGCGGAAACGGCCCGCAATTCTTCGTCGGCTGGTCGCCTATCATACTGCATCTGGGAGATGCCCACACACCCTCGCACGTCATCTGAAATGGCGTAAGAAATAGCGGAAAAAAGTAGCTGCCGCCCTGAGTCTCCCCAAAGAGGAGACTTGTTGGGTGTGGCCCGCAGGTTGTCCTCCGAAGCGGCGCATGGCACTTTCACTGTCGCCGCTTGGCGTGGGTCGGCGTGAGCAGCGCCGTTGTAGCCGGGGTGTGGGTTCTTCAAGGGAACGGCAGTCGTGACGTTTGCTTCGGTGGCATCGTGCCCGTTGCTCCCCCTCCAGAAGCGCCAGGCTTCTCGCCGGCCGCAGTGGCAACTTCGCCGCGCGTGTCGTGCTCGTTTGCAGCGTGGTTCAACATGCCGTCCGCATTATGGCTCATCTCTGAGAGCCCGCCAAGGGCACTCCTCGCCGCCAATGCCTTGCCTGCGTTGGCCATGAAAGAGAGAGAGAGATAGAGAGAGAGAGAGAGGAACAACACAATAACGGCGCAGTGCGCCTCCCCACTGACGGGTGCGTGCCCACAATGCCCGCATTCCACACAACCCCCCCCCCCCCCCCTCTCCAAGAAAAAAAAAAAAACACGGAGGCGTGGGCAGGCGAACGCGCCGTACAGCCTCACAGCGTGTCAGGGTCGCTTTTTATGTACAGACACACCCAGACGCCAACCAGTTTTTTCTTCACCGTGCTTTTTTTTTTTTCATTTTTGCCCCTACAGCTCCTACGCTCGTCTTTCATTTACCATGTATTGAAACAAGCAAAAAACAATAAAAACATAACGTAGTTCCAACATTACTTGTTCACTTTCATAAAGGCGCTTTAATTGCACTCCCCCCTCCCCCCAATCTCCGGAGGTAGTTGAGCCGTCCAATGCGGACTGAAACACTCCGTCACATGCGTGCAGTGCATCGCGAGGGGTGAAAAGGAGCGTTGACACTCGGCACGCAGCCTACATCACATCACCGCACACAAGCTGCTACATTTGATCTTTTCCTTGTCCTCCTTCATGGCTGCAGCCGCAGCTGCCTCTCCTGTACCGATGACGCTTGCCATCAGTGAGCCCGCTGATACGGCCTTGAAGGGGATGCCCTCGGCATTGAGGTATGCCTCTGTTGCGGCTTTTAGGGCCTGCTTGCCAGGTGCGGAGTGGTGACCGGCACCGGGGATCAGTTGCAACTCCGTTACGGTTCCGTTTGGTTTTGCCTTGAGTCGCTCGACGCAAGACTGCAGCATCGTCATGGCCTCTTCCTTTCGCAGGCCGTGCATGTCAAAGTAGTCGTCACCTTTGCCCTTGGCCTCGTTGTTGTGCTCCGCAATTGCAGCAGCCGCCGCCTTGTTTTTCTCATCCATTCGTCTGCCGGCTTCCTTCGCCTCCTCTACGAGTTTATTTGCGGCATCCACGTAACCCGCATTGCGCTTCGCCGTCGCCTTATCTAAGAGCTCGGCGCGCTTCGCAGCCAACGCATCCGCCTTCTTGCGGAGTCGTGCGCCAACGGCCCCCTCGTAGTCAGGGTGTTCCTGGTCGGCGATGATCATCTGCACCTCTTCAACCGCCGCCACCACCTTTTCCTCGCTGTCGCCCGTGATGCGGACCCTTGGGCCTTCGATAATTTCGAACTTTGCGCCGGTTCTATCCTGCAGTCCCTTGATCGTCATCCCACCCCTGCCAATGAGGTGGCCCACCTGCACCTGTGTGATGTCGAATATCTTTTCCATTGCAGGCTACAGTTGCATGTGCCCTTTTGCTTGCATGTGGATGCGCAAAAAAAACGTCGGCGGCAGCCGGAGAAGAAAACCGGGGAGTAAATCACACAGTGAAGAAACAGGAGACGCACGACAACAGAAGAAAGAGGACCCCCTCCAACCCCCACCACCACCACCACCATCCCCATCCCTCTCTCTCCTCTTGTTTTACTTTTTGTGGCCAACGATCCACACACAACACGACTCGCTGGGGCACTCGCTGTGGCAACGTGTCGCCGCGAAACATGCGTCACTGATGTTTTTTTTTATTTTATTTTGTACCCCCCTCCCTCCCCCTACTGCAGCGGTGCGTGCGTGTGAGCATCGACTCCGTCCCTCTACCGCGTTAAACGGATCCATTTGCGCGTTTAAGCTCGTCCTGCGACGGGGGACGATGGGCCCGGCGAGGTCCCTTCCGAGCATCGCCTGCCCGGGGCGGAGCAGCAAAGCAAGTTATGATAAAAAGGCAAAAAAAAAGAGGGGGATACATGTCGTGGAGCTGCATGGGGCGGGTTGTGTAGGAACTTCGAGGATCCCCAAGACTGCGGACGCCACACACGACGGCGCAGCATTTCTGTGGGTTCTTCGTCCTCTGTTGCCACGTGAAGCGACGGTCCTTCTCCAGCCGCGTCGACGCCTCGCCGTCCAGCATGGCGGCACTGGTTATTTTCTGCGCCATCAACGCCTTGTCGCAAATGGCGGCGGCCTCCAGCAAGGCGCTGGAGATCTCCTCCCGCAGCTTCTTCGTGTAGTCGCCAAGAGCACCCCAACCCCCCGTCCCGCGCGCTCCGTCAGGGCGTCCTCTCGGACCCTCCGCAGGAGTGCGACCTCATCCTGCCGCTCCCGCGCCATGTCGATCATCCGCATCACAAGCGCTGCAGAGACTTTGTTTGCCTCCGCCACCAGCACACTGCCGGCGCTTTTCTCGCCGACTTCGCTGCCTCCTTGCGGGTCCGCAGCGCCCGCCCCCATTTCCGTTCGGTGCTGCTCTCGTCTTTTTCCCCGCTGGTGTTGAGTGTTATCGCCTCCGCCTCC
>NW_021705917.1:3053-17907 GCF_003719475.1 Trypanosoma rangeli
GCGGACGCCACACACGACGGCGCAGCATTTCTGTGGGTTTTTCGTCCTCTGTTGCCACGTGAAGCGACGGTCCTTCTCCAGCCGCGTCGACGCTTCGCCGTCCAGCATGGCGGCGCCGGTATTTTCTGCGCCATCAACGCCTTGTCGCAAATGGCGGCGGCCTCCAGCAAGGCGCTGGAGATCTCCTCCCGCAGCTTCTTCGTGTAGTCGCCAAGAGCACCCCAACCCCCCGTCCCGCGCGCTCCGTCAGGGCGTCCTCTCGGACCCTCCGCAGGAGTGCGACCTCATCCTGCCGCTCCCGCGCCATGTCGATCATCCGCATCACAAGCGCTGCAGAGACTTTGTTTGCCTCCGCCACCAGCACACTGCCGGCGCTTTTCTCGCCGACTTCGCTGCCTCCTTGCGGGTCCGCAGCGCCCGCCCCCATTTCCGTTCGGTGCTGCTCTCGTCTTTTTCCCCGCTGGTGTTGAGTGTTATTGCCTCCGCCTCCCCCATGGCCCTGTTGGCGGCGTCGCACCTCACCCCGTACTCGCGGGTGGCCTTTTCCGCCGATGTGCGCAGGTGTGCGATGCCAACAATCCGCCTTTCCTCGAAGCAAAGGGACAAGCGACGGTGGTGGTGTTTGGTCCGCTGCACCGCCGCAAAGGGCGCAAGGGCCGGAAAAACACCCGTCACCTGCGCAGAGAGAGAAAGAAAAGCATGAGGAGAGAAGCGAGCATAAAATCCAACAAACGAGGGAATACCCTCGGCGTCGCTTCGGTTGCCCCTTCGCAGGTGTCAAGGAAAAGTGCCACAGTGGCACACTGCCGGGTAGCACAAGAAGTGACGGAAGGAAGAATGAGGGGCGGGGCGCAGCGACATGATGATGGTGACGGAGCGAAACGACGCAAGCGCCACACGGCAGACACGCAACCCCCCGCCCCGCTGCGTGACTGGACGGGTGAAGGGGGTGGCCGCGATGGTGAGGAAGAGCGCGGGGTGTGGCGCCGCGATGCTCACGGAACACGACTGTCACCCCTCCCTCCAAGGTCGAAGGCACCCGCCCCAGAAATTGCGGGATAAATCAATATCAACAGAAAATACAAGACGGGGGACGACGCGCGCACGTGCAGTCGCATCCAGACAAAAACAAAAAAAAAGCTGGAAGGCAAACTCACGTCGCTGAGAAGATAATAAAACAAAAACAAAAAAACAAAAAAAGCTGCCGAGTTGTCTCACCCATGCAGATCGGCAAGAAGCGGCCCGGCAGCGGCAGTGACCATCATGGAAGCTGAACACAAAAGGCCTCTGGCAGGATCCTTCTGCCCCTTTCGACACCCCTCACACCAAGCCCCCTTTTTTTCCCACTCACTCATATATATATATATATATATATATATATATGCTTGTATGTACCCGGATGATACCACCCGCCATGTCATCTACTCCCCGCCTTTTCCGGCCTCCATACGGCTCACTCTCTCTCCCTCTCATTCCATCAGCTCTCACCTTTCTTTTCATGTTTCGCAGGTTGCATCCTCCACGCCCGGTGCATCATGTCAACATGTTTCAGTAGCCGTAGTAGAAATGTCGATTTTTGCCACCCACACTT
This sequence comes from Trypanosoma rangeli, assembly GCF_003719475.1. Taxonomy (NCBI): domain Eukaryota; phylum Euglenozoa; class Kinetoplastea; order Trypanosomatida; family Trypanosomatidae; genus Trypanosoma; species Trypanosoma rangeli. The sequence continues at coordinate 4,645 of NW_021705917.1, forward strand.
TGGTTCAAAGACAACGGCTCCGGGTGGTCCTGCCACACCCTGCTGCCGCCACTTTTCTCCCCGTCCGCCGCTGCGTCGTCACGCTCTATATAGAAACCGTTGCCAGCGATAAAGCCATCGTCACCACGGTACGCGTTCCCCTCGGCAAAAAGGAGAAGGGACACAAGCAGCCGATTTCGCCTGTTGTAAAGGAAGTAGTGTTGCGAGAACAGGGAGCGGGACACCATGGGGTCGCAGCTGGGGCACGCAAAGCGGAAGTACTCGCATCCCTGGCTTGCGTCCATCACCTGCTCGCTCACGAGCGTCCAAAACTGCTTCACCGCCAGGCGACAGGAGTCTGGCATAGAGTGCAGAGTAACATCCACCTCGGCCCGCACCTGCGCCTCGTTGCAGACCACAAAGTCCTCCTCCGTGAGTACCGAGAAGTCGTAGCCCTCGTCGCCGTATATGCTGTTCAGGGCAGCCACGAGGTAGACGAGCCGCTCGTCAATCGCCTCCGGGTCAACGGGCTCAAAAACAACTGGTGAAGTGCTGCTCAACTGCAGCGGCGGGGGCGACACACTGCAGTTGGGGGCGGGAGCGAGTGGTGGGGTGTTCGCATTCGCGTACTGTGCCATGGAGGCCGCGAGCTGCTTCTTTTTGCGGGTTTTGCGGCAGGTGAAAGCCTCCAACCGCACCGTCATGAGGCACCCCTGCGCCTCGACGCCTTGGAGCAGGGAATTCAGAAATTCAAAGCTTGCAAGGGGAACAAAATCCATCCGTGCCTCAACAAACAACGGCAAAAGGAATAAATACAACTACCAGCGACCTCAACGCAAACAGAGGGAAATTCGAACAGTGGCACGCGGATAACACACTAGCAGGGGCTAAAGGAACGCGGACTGTCACTGTGTAGATGCTGTTACTGTCTTTTGAACGACCTCCCACTCCCCCCACTTCCCACTTCAGGGAGACCTAAAATCTATAGTTCTTTCAGTTTCCTTGATGTTGCCCTTGGCGTCTCCTTTTATCAGTACGCCACACGCACACACACACACACACACTTCGTCGCTCACTGTGTGTGATTCTTGTTCAGCACGTATATGTACCGGTCTTTGAATGGAGTTGCCGCATCGTAGCCCAGTGGGTTATGCGTGCATTGGGGAGGATCAAAGAGGAAGAGGCCAGGAACGGTGTAAGACACAACAAGCAGGCAGAACTCATCAAGGGCAGCTAGAAGTGAAAAAGCAACTCTGCAATTCATGGTCGTTACCACCACAAAAGCAGCGGGGAGACAAACTAAAGGCAGAACGTTTGTTTGTTTTCTGCGCTTTCGTCTTTTATTGCCCACATGTATAAGATTTCTATGGCCGTGGCGGTGCCACATAGATGCCGCCAGTCCTCAAAACTGCAGACATAAACGTTATTCCCGCCATTTTTGGTATCCTTCTTGTTTGCTTTCCCGCACCTTTTTTTTGTTTTTGGTTTGCTTTCGGGGAAGGGGGGGAGGGTTCCCCCGGTGGCGCAGCCTTTCATCGTGCGTGGCTCCGCTTTCTCTTCGCCGCGGACCTCTTGAGGGCATGCGCCATCGCCCTCGGCACTCTATTCAGCTTGGGCCGCTGCCGCCGCAGTGTTTGCGCCCTCTGCGCAGCAGCGGCGCGTGTGGGGGCTGCCGCATTCCCCACCGCCGTCTTTTTGCACGTGGGCGCCCGCCGCGCATGGCGTGAGCCGCGCTTTTTTGCTGCCCGGCTGCCCCTCTTTCGCGCGGAGTCTGCCACCTCCGCCGGCGCGGGGGCCACCGCCGTGTGCGTCATCTTTGCCAGCGGCTGGGCCTTCTTTCGCGTCGCTGAGGCGTTGCCCCGCGGTGGTGTGGCCTGGCCGGCGTCAAGCGGCCGCATCATCTTCTCGTTGCGTGCCGTCTCCGCCGTGCACTCCCGCAGCTGTTCACAGAAGCCCTCAAAGAAGGAGCAGCCGTTGGACAGCTTCTTCTTCAGCTCCCTCCGCATGTGCTCGTTGCGCCGTGCGGCAACCTCATACGGTTTGCGCTGCTCAAGCGGCAGACCCCGCCAGTTCCGTCGGCAGGCATCCAAAAAGACGGCGTCCTGCTCAAAACTCCCCGCATCAGGTCCGTGCCGTTTAATGTACAACTCCTTCGCGTAGACCTCTAGTGCCCGGTTGGGCAGCTGCGGGACGGGGATGGACTCGAGCATCAGCCAGGGCCGCTCCATGCACTCAAAGAGCTCACGGATGCGGCGGGTCTGATTGTTTTCTACCGCCTCCCGCTGCTTCGCCACCGTCGTGATGCGTCGCTTTAGAGCCACAATCTCCGAGTCAATGTGATGCAGCAAGAACCTGTACGCATCCTCAGAGACGTCTCCGTGTTGCTGCTCCTTCGACGACTGCAGGGCCGCTGCTGGTGGCGGTGGTGAGGATGCAGCCAGGGCTGCTGACACATCTGCGCCGGCGGCACTGTCGTGCGTGGGTTCCGCGAGGTCGCCGTGATGGAGCAAAGGGGTGCCCTTCCTCGTGCTCGGGCTAGTGTGGACGGGGCGAGCCTTTGCCATCACGGCCCGCCCCAGCGTAAAAGGTCCCTCCTGTTCGAAGAGGCATCGCAGTGTGCGGCGCAGCATGCGTGTGCAGAAAGCTACGAAAAACAAGATCTGCCGGCTAAAATCCTGCACGCGCCACGCACGCCAGCATGCAGTGGCTGCGGCAAGAGATGGGAGATGTCTGTGAACTGCACCGCCGCACCCCTCACAACGGTGTGCTGCATAGCAAACAGGGCAGGGGGAAGCAGAAGCGGAAAAAGAACACAAAAAAATCTTGACAGGCACGTTTGTCCTCCTGCAGGCAGTGCACACGAAGGCAATGGCTCGTACTCGATGACCTCACACACCCACACGCTTGCGGATCCGTGCACCCACGCACATATAACCCATCACAACTTCCCAATTAAACACGACGAAGAACAGCCACAACGAAACACGAAGAACAATAAAAAGGGAGACAAACAAAAAAAGTAACGTTGCGCCCCGTTTTACACCAACGCTTATGCCCTGCAGGCTGAGTCTTACGTTAAGTCTTCACTTGAGGGCGCTGTATCCCTGCACATCCGAGGACGCCAACGCCTGCTCGGCCTCCGCACTCCCGGGACGATAGACATGCTCGAGGTCCACCTCACCCCGCACCAGCTGCGTCTCGCGTGTGAGGTGGGCCAGCCGCTTCTCAATGCGCATGACGCGGTGGGCCAGGTAAAGGGCAACGACAAACATGCACAACGCGATCAGCCACCCGCCGGTCCCAAAGAGAGCCACTGCACTCATGATGCACATAAAGTCCAGGCGAAACCACATGAGCAGAATCCACTGTTGCCTAGTAACTTCAGTGTAGTGTGCCACGTGCATCGTGCGGGCCGCAAACAGAAAGGCGGCTGCCAATCCGGGAATCGCAACAAGGTACTGCAGCCACACCGGCATTTCAAAGCGGCACCAGCCAAGGGAGGTGGGAAACACAAACTGAAGGAATGTAATAACGGGGGCCGCTAGTCCACACACCACAACAGCGCCGTATAGCGCATTCCCGTGGCTGTACAAAGGCGGCGGCGGGGTCTCGTCGATGCCTGCCCCCGTGACAGCGTCATCCATGGCCGCCCCCGCACTGCGTGTGAGACGTTGATGCTGGTAGTCGTAGATCTCCACGACGGTGTGCCGCAGCGAGTCAACGACGGCAACGGGGTCCAAATCAGGTGCCTCTTCCGGCGCACACTCCTCCAGCTCCGGGTGGTCCTGCTTCAACGCATTAAGAATTCTCGCCAGGATGAAGTCGAAGGTGAAGAAGAAGATGAGCTCAACCGTCGCCAAAAAAAATATCAGGATCTCCGCCATGGTAAACGTGCCCCTCGATACGACGTATGCAGTGCTTCTCCTGCTGCGAACTAACCCACCCTCTCTCTTCCTCCCTGTTTATATTTCTCTTTCGCGGCCTCCCCGTCTGTCTGTCTATTTGTCTTTATATATCTATATATCTACAAATGCAACGCTGTTATGGTGGCGTGTCTGCTGTAAGCCGTCTCACAACCTTTGCTCCCTTGTGGGCGACAGGCACAACACATACGCGTGAAAGAACAAAAGGTGAAGGCAACAAGCAGAAGCATCACAGCAAACCAAAGAACAAATAAATAAAAACAAAAGAAAAAGAAGAAAAACAGAGGAAGTACCAAAACAAAGAAACAAACAAACCAAAATCCACACGAACACCCCCCCCCCCCCACACACACACAGCACAAACGTCTGCTCCCTCCTCACTTGCAAGCAGACTTTACGGCATTCATAGTGACCATCGTAGCAATGACGCTCTTGCAAGGGGGCAGAGAGAAGCGTCACAGTAACTCCACCTCGGCGCCATGGCCCTCAAACAGTGTCTTGAGCTTCTCCGCGTCGGCTCGTGCCATCGCCTTCACAAGGACGCCTGGACATCGCTCAACGGCAGCTTTTGCCTCCTGCAGCGGGAGCGCAGAGACGGCGCGCAGCTCCTTGATGAGCTTCACCTTGTTGGCCGCGGGGTACTTCCTGACGGTGAAGTCAAATACATTTTTATCCACGGCCTTTCTTGCTGGTGCCCCTTGCGCCGATGCTGCTGCCTCGCCCTGCGTGGGGCTGTTGGGTGGGGCTGGAGCCGCACCAACTGTACCGACGCTGCCGCCGGATACCGCCCCCATGCCTTGCAGTAACGCCTCCTCGTAGGCGAGTGGGGCCGCGGCAGGCGGCCTTGCAGTGCCCTTCAGAACAAACTCGTGAAACTTCCGCATCGTCGCCAGGTCCATATTTACGTACGCCTCAGCGATTGCCTCTACTGTCGCGGCACTGTCCCGCATAGGAAAGGCCTTCATCCCCCGCGGCATCGCAGTGCCAGCCACGCCACCAACGGTGAACCAGCGGCGCAGCAGCCTGGCGCTCACTTCAATTTGCACATGCCGCATGTAAGCTATTTCCCTTCTCTATCCTCAAGGGAATAAGAAAAGGCAGTGCACACCGATAACAGTGTGCGTGTCTGGGCGTGTGGGTGCGCCCGTGCCACAGCCGCAGCGGAGCGGCATTCATGCGGTCGCATCGCCCGCAGCGTTTGGAAGATGAAGCAAGTAGCAGAAGCGACGCCGGCACTTTCCACATCATACACACTCACCGAGAAACCAAAAATAATGAGGTCAAGAGGCCCCTTTTTCTTTTCTTTTTTGGTTTCCCCTTTTGTGTATGTTGCTAATGCCCCGTCATCGATGGGAACCCTTCAATCTCTCCCTGTCTTACTCCTTTCCCTTACCCAATCTTCCTCTCTTACTCCCTGCTTCCCTTCAGCTTGACCCTCGTCACTGCGTGGGCTGACGGGGCCTACGGTGCCGTCGTTGAGGGGATGGCACTGGCCCTCGCCTCCGCTGCCACCGCTGCTATCGGCGGTAGCGGCGGTGGCAGAGACGTCGACGACAGCCGCTCACCACGTGTCGATCTCCGTGAGGTGCGCTGCAGGTACGGGTCCTGGGCGAGCTGCTGCACGTCGTGGCGGTCGGAGGGGTGGTACTCGAGGCACTTCTGTATAAGCTCCTTCGCCTCCTGAGAGACCCGCGGTGTGTCGGGAAACCGCAGCGTGCGGGCGGAGGAGACAATAAGTTTGTCCTGCCAGATGCGCCGCTGCGATTCACCCTCCGCGAAGGGGCGCCTGCCGAACAGCATCTGGTAAAAAATGATGCCGCAGGACCAGACGTCCACCTTGTTGCTAATCCGGGGCGTGGCCGCGGTGTCGAAGCACTCCGGCGGCAGGTACCAGTAGGTCCCTGTGCCCTGCGACGTAAGCTCAATTGTAGGGTTGTCGCACGGCCCATCGCGGCTCTGGATCAACTTGCTGAGACCAAAATCCGTGATCTTGATGTCCAGACTGCTCGCATTGCTCGAGTGAAACAAAATGTTCGCAGGCTTTAGGTCGTAGTGGATGATCGGTTGCTCCTGCGCCGCCAGGTAGCGGAGGGCGCTGACGATCTGCAGGAGGACTAACCGCGCCTCCGTCTCCCGCATGCACCCGCACCGCTTGAGGTGCGTGTCGAGGTCGTTTCCCCGGCTGTACTCCATGACAGAGACGAACATCGCCTCGCCGTGCTCAAACTCGTCGTACAAGCGCGTGAGGTGTGGGTGCTGCAGGGTTCGCATGATGGCCAGTTCGCGGTCAGCGTGACGGCGGTAGTGCAGGCGCGTCTGCGCTGACCACTCGCGTTGCATGCGGTGGATCTTGCACGCCACGTAGCGCGCCTCCTGCAGGTCGAACGCCTTCCACACCTCCGAGAAGCCGCCTTTGCCAAGCAGGTGCATCAGCACGTACCGCCCCCCCTGCCCAATGGCCGGCACGGCCATGAACTCCGAGGCATCCTCGTCGCTCACGCGGCGTATCTCCTTCAGGAAGGCCTTCTTCTCGTGATCCAGCTCCAACTGCCGCTGCTTCACCGCCTGTATGCTGCCGCCAAGTGCGGCAAACTCGGAGACGTACAGTTGCAGCGCCTCTTGCGACTCCATCAGCGCGTTCTGCGTCTCTGGCGTCATGGAGTCCTCGTCACTGCTGCGCAACAGCTGCCGGACACGCTTCTCTGCTGCCTTCTTCAACTCCTCCACCTCATCACGGCGGGACGCCAACTCCTCCAGCTGCATGATGAGCTCCTTCGGGGTGTTGCCCTCCACCCACACCTCGCGACCGCCGCTGTGCCACATCGCAATCTGGCCGAGCTCAAAGTGTTTCTGGTGCAGCGCCCTTCGCGCGTCGCTCCTCGCCTGCCGCGCCGTGCGTAGCATCTCCTCCTGCAGCACACGCTGATAGTGCTCCGCGCGCAACGCCACCTGATTCAGCTGTGCTTCGGACGAGGCAAGCGCCCCCTCCGCGGCCACCACCTTTGCCTCCATCGACAACAGTCGCTCCCGCAACTCGTCAATCTGTGCATCCCTGTCCGCAATCTCCTTTTTGAAGGTCGAGGCGTCTGTGATGAGTCCAAATGAGGCAAGCGTCACCTGCCGCAGCTTCCGCTCGTGGGGAGGCCCACCAGCACCACCACTGCAGGAGATGTTCGGTGCAGGCACACACACGCAGTCGCCGGCGCCGTCGCCATCGCTGCTATCAGTGGGTTTCTCCAGAGAGGTGGGAGCATAACTCTTCAGGGGGGAGTGGCACGCGGAGCCCTTTTTTTCCTGCGGCGGCGGTGGCGGTGGCGGTGGCTCAACATCCACCACATCAGTGCCCACGTCCCCCTCACGCGACCGCTTTCGCTGCTGCCGCGGCTCACTGTACCGCATGGCACCTTCTAAGACATTGTGACACGAGGGATAAAAGGACGCATGGGAGTTTGCATACACATCTCAATTTGTACTACATCTTTTGCAAAAGCACGCCACATCGATTGGATGCCCATTTGTTCTCCGAGTGAGGGATAGAGAGAGTGAGTGAGTGTGTCTGGCACGCAGAGACAGCGGAGATGGGTCCACTGTGAACGCGTATGCATACTACACAATACGGGGCGCCCTCTTGGCCCACACACCTTTTTCACCGCAGCACCCGCTCCACCAGCCAGTGGCCCCCCTCAAGATACAGCACAAGAACGAAGGGATCGACCAGCTCCGGCACGTTGCTCTGCAGACACACTACACATTGCTGCAGCACCAGCCTCTGCTCCACGGGGGAGTAAAACGCCGCATGCCCTCCGCAGGAGCAGAGCACCCAGTCCGTCGACTCCCGCACCGCCGTCTCCTCCAAGCACATCACCGGCTCCACAAACTCCAGCGTGGCCTTGAAGACGCACTCACGGTGAAAGTTCACCTGGTCCATGGAGCGACTCCGCACGACGCGAGGGTCCTCGAGAAACGCTAGCGAGTCAACCGGCACCGTCGTCCGTTCCCCCTCCTTGCTGGTGTGAATGAGCATGTTGAGGTAGCCCTTCTTGATAAAGGCGAGGTCCGGCGTCGTCTCCAGCGCGGCTGCCTCCCGCCGCTTCCCCATCCCGTCCCCACAAAATAACTACGCCGTGTAACACGCTCGCAGCGGCACGCACTTTTGTTGTTGTTGCCATTTGGCCAGCCATGAAGAAAACGGCAGACACACATATTGAAAAAAAAAAGGCAATGGAGGAATGCAGGGGAGTGAAAAGAGAGAAAAACAAATAAGAATAATAAAAGGGCCTGCAGTGTGCTCGTGGCACAACCTGCAACAACCTCAGCCGCGCGCACACACCCACACAACACGCATATATCACTAAATTCAGCCCCGCGGCCGCCAAGAGATGGCACTCCACACCCACTGAGACGGCAGCCGTGCCTACCACAGTTCGACAGCCTCCGGCCGCAGCAGCTCCCCATCTTCATCGTACACCGCCTCCCCGTCTTCCTCCTCCGCCGCCAGCCTCATGTCGTCGTCATCACTCGATATGGCGAGGCCGTTCCAACTGTCATGAGCCCCCGCGGCCCCGCGGACCATGGGATCACCGGAAAACAGTGTTGCCTCCTTTCGCAGCTGTGGTGCAGCGAAGATGCACTTCCCAAACTGTTCTGCCACTATAGAAAAACCGTCGGCGTCGTTGGCGGCGCCTAGGCGTTCAAAGAACACATTGGGATCACTGTGCCGCTCTTCCACCTCACGCTGCTCCGCCGCAAGCCGGCGATGCGCCGGGGCGCAAACATTGCACTCCGTGATGTCATTGAGGCAGCGTTGGTGGAAGGAGTGCTGGCACATGAAGTGCACCACCGGGAGGTCCAGTGCGGTGTGGCAGTGGTAGCACTTGTGCGCCTGGAAGACGGTCGCCTTCGTCTGCAACGCGTCTATTTCGCTGTGCAACTCGTGCAGTTTCTTCAGCCGCGCGTCAATGAGACTGTGCAGCTCCTCCGCCCGCTGCGCGTCCCTGCGCATCATCCGCAGAACGTACTCGCGTACGGTGCCAAGCTGAAGTTTCGGGTTGGTGCTGAGAACCTCCACCACGGCGAGCGGGGAGAGGAGATTGTGCGCCTCAATGCATTCCAGCACCTGCACCAGGTCCTTCCACTCCGTATCTGGGCTGCGGACAAGCAGCGAAAGGAGTGACAACCACAACTCCTTCGTGGATTCGTCGAACCCTCTGTTGCCGCTGTTGTCCACATTCGCCTTGCTACGGTCACTAACCCCACCGCTACTACTCTGCAGGTTGCCGCCGCCCTGCTGCAGTTGGGTGCAGCAGGCGTCAATAAGTTTCTCTCGCGCTGCCCGTCGTATCGCCGGCGTGGCACCCTCCTCCAGCCTCTTCGCATAGTACTGCATGATATCGGAGGGGAGATGCAGACGCCGCAGCAGCAACAACACTCCCTCCTCGAAGTCGTGCTGCTCCGCCAGGGCTAGGGCATGGTAGTCGTCGTAACTGCCAGCGTACGCCTCCATGAACGTCAGCGCCTGTTCAAGTCGCCGCTCGTAGGGTTCCACCGTGTACACCTCCGTCCCCTCCGGCGTCACCTGGTGGCGGATGCACTGCCGTAGCTCCCGCGTCATGTACAACTCAAGCAGGGTGTTGTACACCAGCCGCTGCGACTCATCTCCGCCGTCAATCACGCCGCTCTCCACCACCGCACGCAAAAAGTAAAATAAACACACAGGGGAATCAACAAACACCTGCATGAACTCCTTCGCCTCGCCACGGTGCGGCGGGCGTGATTGCCGCTGAAGCGGATAGCTGTAGTTCTGTGCAGCGCCGCGGTGGGGGCGGGTGGGGTCCGCGAGACGCCGCGCAGGCCCCTTCCACTGAATGCACAACTCCGCCACCACCTCGGTGCTGGCGCGGGGCTCCATGCCGGCCAAGTCCTTCCCAACCTCGAGCAGGATGGCCTCGGCGTCGTCGACGCCCAAGGTGCGAATAAACGCAAGCGCCTTCGTTGGGTTGTGGAGGTTCTCGAGCTGAATCATCACGTAGTCGTGTGGCTGGGCGTACTTCTCCGCAAGATAAATCGCGGCATCGTAGTATCCCGCCTGGCGGCACACCTCAATGGCGTTGTGAGCGTCAAAACGAATGTCGTCGCGGTGAATGAACGCCGACAGCCGCGCCTCATCCCGCAGTTTGATGTAGCAGTTCAGCAGCAGCGTCGTGTGGCTGCGGTTGGCGAGGTTCCCGTGGCGCTTGTGGTGCAGCTCCTCCAGATACCGGGTGAGGTCGGTCGTGTGTTGTCCATTGACGAAGATTCGAATGACGTACGAGGGCTCGAGGAAGCCAATAGCCTCAATGTACTGATCGATGGCCTCCGCGTATTTCTCCTTCGATACGAGGTAATCACCATACTTCTTCTGTATGCTCATCTGCTGCGAGGCGTCTGCGGCGTGCAGCCGACGCACAAGCCGCTTCGCCACATCGTAGCACTCCTTCTGAAAGAGTTGCTCCAGCCGGGCCTGGAGGTCCGTTTCTACCAGCCGCACCACGCGCTGCGCCACAAACTCTTCATGTCTCGCCTCCTGGCAAATGACAAGAATGTCGACTGCATCGGCGACCAGCCACGCGGCGTTGGTGCAGGCGTTCTCCTGCGTGCGGGCCAAACACCGCAGACGGTTAAACAGGTCGTAGCACTGCAGCGTGAATTTCTCCGGCCGCGCCCCGCTCTGCGTCAGCACAACGACGTAGCCGCGGTGTGCCAGTAGCCGCCGCTTGCGCCCCTCCACCTCCGCAAAGTGCACAGCACCAAAAAGTGTGGGATCGAACACCGGCAGAGTGATGGACGTCTGTGCCGAGGGCGACAACACCTCCTCGCTTCCGAAGATGGCTATCTGGTCGCTTGTGGTGCTCGCGACGACCAATTGGCCGCCGTCAGTCAGGCTGCAGCACTCCGGCGCCGCCCCAAAGGGTGGGTCGCAGCGGTGCTCAGCGTAGTCCGCGGCGCCGGTCACCTGCCACACCGTCACAACGTCGGCAAAAACAATGTACAGCGCATGCGCGACAGCGTTCCCGGCGCCGGGCCCAAAAAGGTGCTGTTTGCCCTGCGCCCCACGTGGTGTGAACTTCGCCCCCGGGAAGCCGACAAAAGCGATGGCCCCGCGTGCCACCCCACTGCGAAGGCGACGCATCTTCACGCTGGGGTCGCGCTCAAGGTCGCCGCGCAGGACCACAACCTCGTCGCTGACGAGCGCCACCGCGGCGTTCTGAAGGTCCTCCGAGACATCAAAGTCCACCACAACAGTGCGAAACGCCGTCACAGGGATGGCGTTCTCCGCGTCTCCCTCCCGCCCTCTAAACTTCAACGAGCTCATCAACTCCGCGTTGTAGTTGGTGCGCAGAACAACACTCTCAGACGGCGGTGGGTACTTCGCTCCGAAGAGACGATGCTCCCTGCACGGCGGTGTGGACTCGGACACCGCGTCCAGGCTCCACACCCGCAGGATGCCGGTGTTCAGCGCGTCGTCATCACCGATGGTGACGAGTACGTTCCGTGAACGCAGGTGCTTCATGTGCGTCACGGCCCCCTTGTACGCGGGGAACTCCAGCAGCGTCGTGGCGCCACCGCGGTCCACGGCGTACACGAACCCCTCGCCGTCGCCCACGAAGAGGGCTTTGTGGCCGTAGCAGCAACTCGTTATCTCCATGCGGCTCAGCGGCCCCTTCAGCACCTCCGACTCGAAGAACTTAAAACTCCGCCAGACCGCCGCCATTGACAGCAAAACCGCCTGAATACGCGATACAAGCAAACACTTTACTAGACACGGCACCGCAGCGGGGATCAAAGTAATGCACGCAGAGAAACAGACGCGTCGTTGAGCGTCAAGACGAGAGATGGAGAAAGGAAAGAATACGAAGGACGAAGAGAGGTTAAGTGAACACGGGACAGCCGCATGCGGCGGACGTCTCTGTGTCAGTGTGCAGGGCAAACCAACAACAACAGCAACAACAACAGCTGAGCCGATGAAGATCAAAACACAAGAAGGGCAAATCGGGCGCTTTAATGTGGATAGGGATGATGAAGGGCTCTGACTACACAATGCCTCATACTGAGCCCACCCGGTGCCGAATCGCACGCATGTCTGCCGTGTCCTTCTCCAGTAGCTCTACTAGGGCTTCTACCCCCTCCTGAATGTGCTCCGCAAAACGTGTCCAGTTCTTTAGAAGCTGTGGGTCTGTGCGTCGCTGCAGCATACCACCCTCTTTCGGAATGGCGGGCTCACGCGCCTCCTCCTCACCCGGGCAGCTTCGAAGAAGCGATGCGACAGCTGCGGACTCGGCGTCCAGGAAAGGTTGCAGCTCTGATAGTGCCGCCTTGTACACACCTGGCGCCGCAAGCTGCAGCTTGAGGGTCTTGACAATGCTTGCGATGCGTCCCTCCTCGCCAAGCGGCAACCCGAGGCGTCGAAGCGTCTCCACTTTCTTCACAAGTGAGTACCATCGACGCTGCAGCATGACCTGCTCCAGCATCAGCTCCCGGCACTGAGCGACATTTGCCTCGTCCAACTGTCTAAAGTGCTCTGCTTTTGAGATCAGCGCCTCCACGTGCTTCCGCATGGCTGCAATGGCCTCCTGCTGCTTCTCCACCCGCGCCTTCAGCTCCAGCATGAAGTGCACGGGCGTCGGGTACATGCGAAGCGGATCCGGGTTGCGTTCCTGCGCCCGCAGCAGTTCCTCCTCCCTGCAACCGCCGCCTGCCTGAGCAGTGATAAATCGCTCCCGCTCCACCGCCATGGTCGATTGCCCGGGGGTACACATGTTGTAGAGAAAGGCACGAAAGCGGCAGTTGGGGTGCAGGGCGTTGTATGCGTTGTCCAGCTCCAGCAGGTAACGCCCCAAGGTGCTCTGTCCCCCAAATTCCTGAAGGTTCTGTGCCGCTCTCATCGGATCATTATTATTTGCATCTGCCGCCACCCCAAATCCACCAGCACCCGCCACCCCAAAACCGCCAGTCGCCGTGCTGGCGGCAGTCCCAAAACCGCCAGTCGCCGTGTTGGCGGCAGTCCCAAAACCGCCAGTCGCCGTGTTGGCGGCAGTCCCAAAACCGCCAGTCGCCGTGTTGGCGGCAGTCCCAAAACCGCCAGTCGCCGTGCTGGCGGCAGTCCCAAAACCGCCAGTCGCCGTGCTGGTGGCAGTCCCAAATGCACCAGCAGGGGCACCAAACATCCTTCGTTTTCCACTAAACTTGACGCAATTGTTTGAAAGAGAAATGCGCGGTGCACTTGTGGGGCGTTGAGTGAGCCGGAAGCGGCGTTCCCAAATAGCAGTGGGGTTGCTCAAACGCTGTCACCACGCGCTGCATTGGACTGCCCACCGCAGACAGC
>NW_021705917.1:17932-20570 GCF_003719475.1 Trypanosoma rangeli
CCGCCAGTCGCCGTGCTGGCGGCAGTCCCAAAACCGCCAGTCGCCGTGTTGGCGGCAGTCCCAAAACCGCCAGTCGCCGTGTTGGCGGCAGTCCCAAAACCGCCAGTCGCCGTGTTGGCGGCAGTCCCAAAACCGCCAGTCGCCGTGCTGGCGGCAGTCCCAAAACCGCCAGTCGCCGTGCTGGTGGCAGTCCCAAATGCACCAGCAGGGGCACCAAACATCCTTCGTTTTCCACTAAACTTGACGCAATTGTTTGAAAGAGAAATGCGCGGTGCACTTGTGGGGCGTTGAGTGAGCCGGAAGCGGCGTTCCCAAATAGCAGTGGGGTTGCTCAAACGCTGTCACCACGCGCTGCATTGGACTGCCCACCGCAGACAGCAAAAAATACACAAAAAAAAACATATGTACACACGCAACACTCACACCACGCGGAGTTCTTCCTTCTTGTTGTTGTTATGTCTGGCCGAGCAGTGGGCAGAGTACGCAGCTCACATTGGCTGTCTTCGTGCCGGTGGCAAGCGGGCCCGGGCGTAGTCTTGTATCGCGGCTAGCGGTTCCTCCGGCTTGTGGATGAGAAGGTGCTGCAGAATGTCGTGCAACACCGGTGTGATCTCCGGGTGCTCAGAGATGTACTGCGCGTTTCGCTCCACCACTTCCCTCGCGTGCTTCTCGACGCGCACACGCCCCTCATAATCAAAAAGTTCCTTCTGAAGAGATGTTGCAACCATTCTTCCAGTCAACGCACGTACACATACCACTGCCTCCTCCTCCTCTTAGGGGCGGCGACAACAGAAAAGAAACGGAGGGAGAGCACTGCAAAGAGCGAGGTGCCGGCCGAACCCGCCGCTCCCTCACATGGATCCGCCAAGCAAGACACACACACACACACAGTCGTAGACGCCGAAGAATGGAAAAGATTACAATAACAAAAACAAAAACAAAAAAAAAAATAATCTGCACGTGCGGTGCAGTGGAGAGGCCCGAAACCTAACACACAACATTTCTCCCCCTTTTTACCTTCCGTGTGCCTCTCCGAATGATAACACTACGTTCCGGCATTCAATTCATTGGGGCCTGCAGACGCCCAGGTGAGAAGCACACCTCCCAGGAACGCGATGACGTCGGTACTTAGCAATGCTGCGGTGCTTCGGCAGCGACGTAATTGCTGCCGCCAAGAGGAGCTACCACTTGCATAGCACAAACAAACGCCGCATCCGCAGCGCCAAGAGGTAGGGGTCGCGAAGCTGCCACCTTCGTTCTGTTACCCTCAGCAGCAGCAGCAGCACTGATTCCTTTGCACATGCCGTTGTAGGCGGTCCCCGCAACCACAAAATGAACCGTTGAATACAAAACCCAGCGAATTTCAGCGCAATAGTGCACCTTTGAAATTTTTGCAGGTCCATCCAACTCTGGGCCCTCCTTATCGCAGCGTTTTTACACATTTCCATATACCGCTACTTCTCGACTCTCCTGTCTCCTATCATGGCTCTGTGCTGCTCCGTGTGACGTCCCCGCTGTGGCGGAGAAGGGGACACGTGCAGGCCGAGCGCCGCTGCCAGAGAAACTAAAGTATCTCGTTGAGGATGCTGCAGTGACGCCGGTTCAAGACCGTAGAGGGCACCGTCACAAGTCAATCTCAACGTGGTGCGTCACGCGAGCCCAAATGCACCGCATTGTTGACTGCTCTGCTGATGGCATAAGCGGTAGTAACGGATGTTGTGGTCTCTGGAGTGGGCTTTGCTGCGGTGACGCCACATCACACTGCTGCCCGTCGTATGCGCAACGACATCATCTTTCTTCAGCACATGGCGAAGTGATATAATGTGAAGTCAACCTCCCCCACATGCTGTGCGAAGAGTGTAGTGCAGGCAAGCCTTCCTCACATGGGAATTACCTCCGCCAGACCTCCGATATATATTTTTTCCTTATCTTCTCATTTTTCTCGTTCGTGTGCCCCACAGCACTCTCCTACGCTTCTGCGGGAAAGTCGTCGTCGTCGGTTCCCGAGTCAAACTCCACGGGACGGGAAATGCGGACGTCGCGCAGCATGTCGCGAACCTCCACGCTTGGCTCCTCCACTCCACGCTCAGGGGAGGCAATGCGACAACGCTGCACGGCATGGGTGTCCTCCAGCGTAGCACCGCCCTCTCCCTCCGGGTGCAAGCCGCACGCCGACCGGTCCACGCAGCTCAAGGAACGCTTCCGCCGGCGCAGCGTGCCGCGCGAGGCGACGGAAACCAGCTCGTGGCGCTTAAGTGAGTTCTGGATGAAGCGCAGCAGCCGATCCGCGTCTAGCAAGGGCGGTGACGCGGAGGAACTCGTTGTTCCTACGGGCGATTGGGCGCTATGGGGCAAGACGGCGTCGCCGGCCACCGCCCGCGGGGTGTTGAGAAGAATGTAGTGGTGAACGTACAGCAGGGCGTCGCGGTAGCCGGCATCGTACGAAAGCACTGCAGTACGGTACAACTCGCTGATGCTCGTTGCCGCATCAGAGAAACGCACCCGCAGCGCCTCTCGGCCGAACTTCGGGTTTGTCGACATGGAAACCTGTAGACTCTAACGCGCACACATTCACATGGAGGAGGACGCAAACGTTTCAACACCGCCGCGCAAATGCAAATATGCAACAAGAGAGAGA
>NW_021705917.1:20698-26275 GCF_003719475.1 Trypanosoma rangeli
AGCCGCACGCCGACCGGTCCACGCAGCTCAAGGAACGCTTCCGCCGGCGCAGCGTGCCGCGCGAGGCGACGGAAACCAGCTCGTGGCGCTTAAGTGAGTTCTGGATGAAGCGCAGCAGCCGATCCGCGTCTAGCAAGGGCGGTGACGCGGAGGAACTCGTTGTTCCTACGGGCGATTGGGCGCTATGGGGCAAGACGGCGTCGCCGGCCACCGCCCGCGGGGTGTTGAGAAGAATGTAGTGGTGAACGTACAGCAGGGCGTCGCGGTAGCCGGCATCGTACGAAAGCACTGCAGTACGGTACAACTCGCTGATGCTCGTTGCCGCATCAGAGAAACGCACCCGCAGCGCCTCTCGGCCGAACTTCGGGTTTGTCGACATGGAAACCTGTAGACTCTAACGCGCACACATTCACATGGAGGAGGACGCAAACGTTTCAACACCGCCGCGCAAATGCAAATATGCAACAAGAGAGAGAGAGAGAGAAAGAAAGAAAGAACAACACAACAACACAAAGAGTTAGCACCGTAATACACATACACATGTGCACATGCAAACACATATTAATATCTAAAGTTCCATTACGACCTTTGCTCCATTTAGCTTGTGTGCGCGTTGGGGCGGGGAGCCGCACGCGTTTTAAAGGGACGAGGAAAGCCAACCCAGGCGCCGCATAACTTCAAATTTAGAGCAACGTGAGACGCCCAGAACACCAGCGGGAAGCCGAGCTCGCTCTCCCCCACGCACCGGGTATCGCACCAGCTCGCCGCGAAGTGTGTGCAGCTCCCCGCCCAGCGCCAGGACAAACGCATGGGGCGCACACGTATCCCACTTCTTGATGGTGTCTTCTGGTGAGATGAACACGTCGCAACTCTGCGTAGTTGACGACCCCGCAAGCATCGATGAGACAAGAAACAACAGTTTGTTGCCCGCACCCCTTGCTTCACGCTGCTCGATGGGGGCAAGCTTCGAAACCACGCGGACAAAGTAGCTGCTGTCCGTTGTACTGGAGTTGGCCACACGCAGCACGCTGCCTGCAGCAGCAGGTTTTGCAGCAACATCCGGTGCTACACGCTGACCCTCATGCACAATGAAGGGTATACCGGGGCCCAAGTTCCACACATACGAGAGGCTTGTGCTGCTGCTGTTAGAAGTCATTTGATCCAAGCTGAAGCGAAAGACGCGGTTCACCACCCCGGCGACCGGTGCCCCGTCAAGTGTGAGACCCACAAGCGTCAGAGGCACATCCCACAGTCCCTCAACAAAGCAGTTTGTCCCGTCAACGGGGTCAACGAACACACCGACCCTCTCGCGCAGCTCCCTCCATGATGCAGCACTCACCTGACTCCTCGTGCAGCGTACGTGGGCCTCAAGCTCGCTCTGATACGGAATTGCAGTGAGCCCCTTGTAGTACTTTTCCACACAGTATGCCGCCATAAATTTCACGGTACGGCTTGCCGGCTCTTCCTCGCCAACAATGGTAAAGGGCATGTCAGGAAATGCATCCCCCAGAACTTGTTCGATGACGGCCTGCGTCACGAGATCTGCCGTGGTTACCAGGTCAGTAGCAGCGTCGCCGTTCTTGTGGTAGAAGTGTCCCTTGACTTTCACTGTCACCGCGCGGTGCAGTGAGGCCATCAGAGTCTTCTTTGTTTGTGAGTCCTGATCCATGATGGCAACCGTGGGCTGCTGCGTGTCGAGGTCCTGAACCTTTAGTAACTCCAGCACGATGTACCGCTGGGCCGCCAGCGCCCCTCTCACGCACACTGTGAGCAGATGAAAAAGATCCACATACACCATGACCCGCCTTAGTGAGTACTTCAGTGCCGCAGTGTCGCTACTACAACCTCCTTTAAAGCGGCAGGGAGAGACAAGGGGAAAAATCAGCAGCATGGGCGAAAAGTTGCAGAACCACATGGCCAAAGGACCGCCTCCTCCCCGTGTGAAACACTGGCAACCACACAGAGAGAGACGGTATCTCTCCATTTCTCTCCATTTCCCTTGCATCTCATTGCTCGCGATCCCAGAGACAAACAAATGTTGCTGCAGCAGTTCCTACAGCAGCGACTCCACACCGCTGGACCTCCCATCACGACCCATACTTCGGCAGGCAACCGACCTTGTAGCCCACCTCCCGCAGCACCCCCTTCAGCGTGACGGCGGTGCCTCTCCAGAGCGAGAGAGGCAGCTGCGAGGCTGTCGCACGAACGAGAGGAGCAGAGCAGCGCATCGCCACCGGAATGTAAATGGCCGTCCTTCGCTCACTCTCCGTGAGTTCGGCAAAGCAACTTGGCGGCGGCCGAATCCAGCTCCACTCGTCACGCGATAAGACCTCTGTGGCAGACGGCACCGCCCTGTCGCAGGCAAGCTCCAGCAGGAGAAGCGTGGGGTCCCGCTGCGCCAACAGTTGCTGCCGTGTGCCTGCAAACGTGGCAGCGTCAGCGCGCAGCAGCGAGATATGTGCCAGCGGCGCCCTACGCGCTGCCGTGAGAAGAGCCGTGGCATCACTTCCCCAATCGACGATTTTCATTTCGTGCGCCTCAGCAAAGGCAATGATGCTTGCCGCTACTTCCTCTTCAAGCGGGGCGACGCCCATCGCCGGCACGATGGTAGCGACGCGGTATACAGAGGTGGTGCCGTCGTCGTCGCCCGCCTGGCCTCGGAGGAGAACGACAACGCAGCGGAACCGGTCGCCCAGCGAGTTCATTTGTCTGCGGTGTCGACGCGCAACAGCAACTACAACGGCGGCGGCAGCTGCGGCAAAAGCCACCAAGACAAAAAAAAAAACGGCAGGAGTAGCTGTGCGGAAAAAATACGCGGGGCGCGGAAAACGAATACGCATGGAACGAAAGCGGCCCGGCTCAAACGGGCACTCACACGCAGGCGGATAAAAAAAAACAACAATACCGTCAAGATGGAGCTGTAACACCGCGTAAGTCAAAAAAAACAAAACAAAAAAAAACAAGTGGCAAGAAGTCGGTCACAATCGCCTTGGCACTGCAACAGCGGCACGGCAGGCAGTGAGGGCGAGTGGGGAGGGCGCACGGCAATTGCGGCTCGCAAACCCCCTTCTCTTCACCCACTGAGCAACCGCACACATTTCCCTCCACAGTTGTTAAAGTCATACATGCTGAACAGCACAACAGCCTCCAAGGAGGAAAAAGCAGCAGAGTGGGAGTGTTTGGGCATTCCTAAAGGCGCAATGCATGCTGCCCGTGCGTCACGGTACGCCCCCGAGGAACTCTTTACATTTTCGGTGTTCTCTCATCACACCCGGCCTTTGGCATCAGTTCTCCTTCCCCCTTTTCTTTTCCGTTTCCTCCGTTGGATCTCTCCTTGAGTTTCCTTTCGCAGGGTGCATGCGCCCCATTTGATACAAGGGAGGAATTAGACACAAGGCACGCATAGCATTGCTATTATAACTTTGTTAATATACAAGTATGTATGTATAGTTTGCGTACTCTTGTTTTTGTTTTCATTCGTTCTTTCAAGGCTCCACACTGCTCCGTAAAAGATCTGACACAAGCACGCATCAGGTGCAATACACACACACACGTATTTTGGCCCATTTTTGTGCAAAATCGTCATTGCATATATGCAATAAGAACAAAGAGATATATATTGAGATATACTGAGTGATAAAGAGAGGAAGAGTAGGCGGGAGCGTCTCCATGCGTGCGCCTACGGGTGTACGGAAGAGGGACGGCATATGCGATGGGTCACCGCTCGGTAGCTTATACTAGTGCACTTTTTCCTGTTTTTTGACTCGTTGCCTCTCCGCCGGCCAAGCCTGGTGCTACCTGCCGAGGTAGCCGACAACGTTGTCAACGAGGTTGTACAGCAGGCGACCTCCAAGCGCGGGGTAGCGTGTCATCAGTGAGCGCGCCACACTCTCCTCCTTGAACGGCTGAAAGGCCTCAGTGGCGCGTATCACGTCCCTCACAAGTGGCTCAATCGTGCTGTGGCAGGCGTCCTCGGCAGTCACGCGTGCGGCGAGTCGAAGCGTGTAGGTCCTCAGCATTTGCAGCGCCGGGCGCAGCTCCGTGGAGTAGTGAAAAATGCGGGCCGTGGTGCCGCGGGCAACCTTCACCTTCGTGTGGAAGACGTCCTTGTTGTTGAACACCAGCGCGAGGGTGGCCATCGCCATCACCTGGGGAATGGCGCAGAAGGCAAACACCGATGGATCCTGCAGGGAGGCAATGTACTCAACGACGTGCGGCACGTGCACGAGGGCATCCGCCACCATCGCGTTAAGACACTCCACAGCCTTCGCCTCGTGTAGCTCGTCTGTAAAGTTGTGAAGGTCGTCAGTGTACTGCCCCCAGATTTCGTGGGGCCAAAAAATACGCGGCGGAATCTCGCAGATGTCCTCGTAAAAGTCACGGATGATGTTCGTCTTTTGCAGGAAGAGTCCCATGTGGCCGGACTTCGTAATATCGTCGGCAAGTTGTGCATTCTCCAGCCCACTCGCGACGAACAGATGTGTGAGGCCGTGGCCAACGAGCCCGGCAACGTAGTGGCAGTAGTGGTCGTAGTCCGCCTTTGTCTCCACCTTGTGCACGAGGAAGCCGCACATGCCATCTGCCATTTGCTTGCAGATGTCCGAGATGATGTCCTGATACGCCTTATCCAGCCTTGCGTAGGCACCCGTGACGTGGGTGTAGCGCTCAAGCAGCTCGCGCTCGCGGCCCGCTCCAACGCCTGTCATGCACCAGGTCGTGTCGTGCAGGTGCGTGTGAAACTTCGGCAGCTCCCGCAGCTTGAAGTCGACGGAAAGACTCATGTCATCCTCCACCGTGTCGAGGGCACGAAGGACGAGGTAGAAGATGCACACAGCGTCCCGCAGCTCTTCGTCGAGCTGCATGATGACGAGGGAGAAGGAACGCGAGACGAACTGCAGTACATCGTAGCAGAAGCGAAAGTCATCGTCCTCACCGGGGGGACTCTGCTTAAGCTGACGCATCAGCCACTTCAGACGCACCATTGCGTACAGCTCCTCCAGGTACTCCATTTCCGCGGGTGTTTCTACTTTTTTAAAAAAAAATAATGGTAATATAATTTCGGCTATATTTTTTGTTGTTTTTGTTGCTGCCTTCTACGGGGCGACGGAAACGGGTGGCCACCTGTGCGGTTCCTACGGCGAGCAAAGCGACGCGTGTTTCTGGATGGTCTCCTCTGGCACTTATTAGTGCGGCACTAGAGCGCTACTACCGACGGTGCTCGCGGTCCACGCCACCGGGGGGGGGGGAGGAAAGAGGCGAGGGTGACAATAAACAAAAGCAACAATACATGCAGCAGCACAACGAAGGATGACGGTGACGAATGGACGCCAGCGAGGATGTATCACAGACACGCACACGCGGAGCGACCACGACGGGGGGCCGGAGTGGCGAGTGAGCCCGAGCCGCAGCAGGCGCCAGTGCTGGACACATCCGCCCTCCGTTTGTCCATCTAAAGCACCGGCTGCCCACTCCCCCTCCTCAGAGGCCCATGCAGGCGACCCGCAAGCAGGCATCCAAAAATGAACACCCGCACACCACATACATACATGCCATAGTGTGCCAACAGTGGACCAAGTG
>NW_021705917.1:26300-40629 GCF_003719475.1 Trypanosoma rangeli
GGTCTCCTCTGGCACTTATTAGTGCGGCACTAGAGCGCTACTACCGACGGTGCTCGCGGTCCACGCCACCGGGGGGGGGGGGAGGGAAAGAGGCGAGGGTGACAATAAACAAAAGCAACAATACATGCAGCAGCACAACGAAGGATGACGGTGACGAATGGACGCCAGCGAGGATGTATCACAGACACGCACACGCGGAGCGACCACGACGGGGGGCCGGAGTGGCGAGTGAGCCCGAGCCGCAGCAGGCGCCAGTGCTGGACACATCCGCCCTCCGTTTGTCCATCTAAAGCACCGGCTGCCCACTCCCCCTCCTCAGAGGCCCATGCAGGCGACCCGCAAGCAGGCATCCAAAAATGAACACCCGCACACCACATACATACATGCCATAGTGTGCCAACAGTGGACCAAGTGCAATGACTGTGGGCAAGCAGAAGGGCCGTCCCGCTCGTTCCAGCGGCACGCACCTGCACGGCGAAGGAAAACAGCAAAATTAAAGCCACTGCAAATCAATAAGTACGGGTAGAAGCAAAACAACAACAAAAAAGCGCAACGCCGCAGGCAGCTCAGCACGCAACAAAATTATTCGGTCTTTCCCACCATCTGCACGCACACAAAGAGAGAAAAAGTGCGGGCGGTTGTGTATCTAAACGAGAGGTAAACAAACGTGACTCTTCTCGACGGAAGCGGTAAATCCAAGCAGTAGTTGCAGCGGCGGCAGCAAACGTAGCCGTGCAGTAAGAAAAAACAACAACATATATAACACATTTTGTTTTGGGAGGATCAACGGACGCCGCTTCAATAAAACCTTCGATTTCCTTCAGGGTGATCCGTGTCGCACCGTTTCCCTCGCTTACCCCTCCGTCTACGCCCCCAGATGCTTCGGCTTCTACCCACGGAAACACTTCAGCTCGGTCGCCACAGCCTCTAAGTGCACACTTCATCGCTTATTAATTTGTTTTTATTGTCGTTCGAGGACGCCTCTCCGTCTCGTCTTCATAGCCGTCGTCGCTCCCCTTGCCTCGCCGTGGGCGTGCACCCGCCGCGCCGGAGCCTTGCGGTTGTCAACAGGTGCAAAAAAGGGTTTCACCCATGCGGCAGCCCCCGCCCACACACATAGGCGTGGGAAAAGGAGAAGCGGCAGTAGGTGGCGATGCAGCGGAGAGCGCAAGGGAGGCGGCCCCGAAGGAGGATCAAACGCAAAAACACACATGGAAGCGCTGAAAAGCTCCCCATCCCCCTCCCCTCCTTATGTCGTCGTGTTCTCTGTTCATTGGCTCCCTGTGTTGACTAGTTATATATAAATAAATATTGCTTTTCCTTCTCCTTCTTCTTGTTTTTGTGAGTTTTTTGTCCCTCCCTTCAAGCGTTCATTCTGTAAATCAAATGCCCTTTGTACTTCCTCCCTGCTTTCGTTTATATATATATATTTATATATATAAACGCATACATACACACATGTACTTACATCCATATATATATATATATATATATATATATAGCGATGCCAACCCCCCGCCCATGCCGAGGTTTGGCCCCACTTGGATAATACGTGCATGCATCAAGAAAAGAAGATATGTGTGTGTATATATATATATGGGCATACCTCAATGAATCAACGTAATAAATTTCTACCCCCAAAACTTATCAACGGAGTTCGCTCTACGCGGCCGCCTCAACACGGTAAAGCGTTCTGCAGCGTCACAAGCCACTCCTCGTAGGCCTTTTCGTTGGACTCTTTGAACCAAAATGCCTTGCCAGTTTGGTTCTTCATCGCAAAGACAAACTTCTCGTTCGTAATCGCGGCGTCGATGGGGCAAACCGATGTGACGGCGCTCAGCTCTACCCGCTCCTCCGCGCCCGTCGCCACATCCCGCATGACAATCGCCTCCTCATTCAAGGAAAGGTCGCACTGCTGCCAGCCACGATCCGCCGTGTGCCGGGCGACAGTCCCCCGCCGCGGCACCACGCGACTGCCCTCGTAGTCTTGAATGTCGGAGCTGAGCACCTCATCAACGTTGCGGGCAATCTCCTGCTGCACGCTCTGCGGGATGCGGTTGTGGTTCAGCACACTACGCCGCAGCGTCTCAAGCCCTTTGCGAACAAACGGCTGCTGAAACAGCTGCCGGAGGGACGGGCGATACTTTGGGTCGAGGGAAAGCAGCTGATCGCACACGTTGCGTATATCATCACTGTAAATGTTGGGAAGGGGCTGCCGGCGGGCGTGCAGAATGTTGTCAATGAGCTCGTCCATGTTGCGACCTCCAAACGGACGCTTGAGGGCAATAACTTCGTACAGCACCACACCGAGAGCCCACATTTCGCTCTTCTTACTGTACGGCGCGCGGCGCCAGAGCTCCGGGCTTAGGTAGTACGGTGTGCCACAGAAGGTGGAGCCAACCGGGTTGGAGAGAGAGTCCTCGTACTGCCGCGAAAATCCAAAGTCGCCCAACTTCACCAGCCCCGTGGTGGTGAGGAGGACGTTGGCCGTTTTCAGGTCCCTGTGCATCATCTTGTTCATGTGGATGTGATCCAGGGCGAGGCATAGCTGGAGAAAAATAAAAAGGACCTCGTGTTCCTTGAAGTACCGCGTCGACTGCTGTCTCGCCTTGATCTGCTTGTAGAGATCCCCGCCGTCGGCGTACTCCATGATGATGAGAAGCATCCCACCGCGTTCGTAGGAGACGTGATGCCGCACAATGTTGGCGTTGTTGCACCGTGAAAGACATTTTACCTCGTTTGTCACAAAACCGCGGTCCTTGGAGCTCATGTTGTTGGTGTCCATCACTTTTGCCGCGTAGATTGTGCCCGTGTCCCGCTCCTCCACACGCCACGCGCTGCCAAAGCTGCCCTGGCCAAGTAATTTTTTCTTTATATACTTGCAATCCTGCCGCGTGCCAAGGATGCCCTCCAGAGGGTCCAACATGGCGGCATCACCCACTATGGGGGGCTGCGGCAGGCCGCTGCCACCAGCCGCCACCCGTTTCGCGTCGGTCATTGACCTCACCACGCACTATGCACTACGGGACAGCGAGAAAAATGGGTGAAAGAGTGACGTGCACACAGAGAGACACACAGGCATTGGGGGACGACACGTCAACACGTTACATGTCACCTACACAAAAGCGAGAAGAGTAAACAAAGGATAACCCGTCATAAAATAAGGTATGCCACACCACACAGGATGCTTCATCTACCCATCTTAAGAAAAAGCAAAATTCTCAGGTTCTTCCTTACCTTCCTGCGCCCGCTGCATTGCCTTCATTGCGGCCTGCAGCACACGTTTGTCCGCAAAGAGGCTATCGAAGCACGCCTCTAACGTACAGGCAGCCTGGCATTGGGTCATCAGCCGCATCACATCCTCAACCGTAGGCGGAGGCGCCGAGGTCGGCATCAGCGGCAATGACGAGAAGCCAACCCCAAAGAAACCGTCCGCCCTCTCCTTCTCGGTAAGCCACCGCAAGTGCAGCGCATCATTCGTCCCCCACGCAATATCAGGGTGCTCCTTCGCGAAGGCCGCCTCGATATTCCTGACTCCTTCCGACAGGGAAACAACGGTCTTTGACTCTACCATCGAGGCCGCCACAGACAGTTCCTTCAGCTTGCGCTGAAGCTTAACGTGGAATAGGCGTCGGCTGTCTTTCCACGGGACCACGCCCCGTACGGCTCCCATGGCCTCCATGCGCACAGGGGTGTCATGTAGATCCGCGAAGCGAACGGCAACGTCGCGGTAGAGCGGCAAAAGACGGTTCTCCTCCTCTCGCATCTTCTTCTGATCCAGCGCGGCAAGGTGTGGGTTATTGCGGCGGATGAGCTCCCGGATGTCGTTCTCCCGAAACTTGATCTCCACGACGCCGGCGGGCTCCATCACCCCGCCGTGGGCGGTGACGTCGCAGTACATCTCGACCGCCCCGTTGTGGTTGATGAGAGGGTCGACGACAACCCATGCCCCGCCCCGCAGTTCACCGTGGGGTGGGATGTAGATAAAGAGGGGACAGCTGTACGCGCGGACGTTGTCGACGATGGAGGCACCAAACTTAAGCACCTCGTCGAACATGTCCCGCATTCCACCGGAGAAACCGCGCCAGTTCGCCAGAATAAAACACGGAAGCCGCTCGTGCTGAAAGTCGTCCAGTGCGTCTGCCGTCTTGCGTGCGGAGTCGGGGAACCACACCTGCCCCGCCTGCGGAACAAACGAAGAGGCGGAGGTGGGGTCGGCGGGATCGGCGGGGTTGTACTTGCGCGTCAGTCGTGTCTCGACGAGAATGATCCCACACGGAATGCCGCCAAGCGTTGCCCGCCCTGTCACAACGGACTTCGCCCACCCCTCCAACGACTCCGTCCACGAGCCACGGTCAAACAGCCCCAACTTGCTCCCCACGCCACACACTAACTGCCGTGGGTCGTATGCCTCATTGTCGCTCGGCGTGAATGTCACGTCACGGTCGACGGGGTCATGGTGGGGGAGAACAAGCACGCGCGGGCAGCACCGCAGCGGGTCCACCGTAGGCGGGACGTAGTTCAGCCAGACCAGCAGAGCCTCCGCAGATCGGTAGCTGTTCTTGGTGTTCCAGTGCGTCACTCCATTCCGCACCATCACCTGCTTTCCGCCGAGCTGGCTGTTGTCGCTGTACACCTCCGCGCCGAGAAGACGGTTGAGCGCCGTGGCGCCTGTGAGTATGAGCGGTGCGTCGTCGGTCTGAATCACACGTCGACCAATGCGGTTCAGGTAGGCGCCAATCCCAACACTACGGCCAGTCACAACGCTGATGGTCGGCACCTCGCCGTAGTTCTTAGACATCTGCCCCGCCACAAGGCCGGAGCCGCGCAAATTCTCCACACCCAGGTACTCGTTGGGCCCACCAATGATGCCGCGGAGGACGTAGCGCATTTCACCTTCCAATGCTTCCTGCCGTGGCTCCACCGACAGTCGCACGCCAAGCCGCACCAGCTCTTCATAATCTTCCGGCACGAGATACAAATACTCCACCTCGTTCGTCGCACTAAATGCGACGCGAAACCGCTTCTTTACCTCCACACTTAACCCAAGCCGTGCCCCACTGTTGGCACTAATGTACACAAAAGGCACGCGCAGGCGTCGCGCCAGCTCAGAGGCCGCGCTGAACACGTCATCCTCCGGGACGGCGAAAGAGCCTGACTGAAACGTGATGTCATTGGCGACCATCACAATGCAGCGGCTTCCCGCGTCGTCTGTGTCACTGTTGTAGTACGTCGGAGGAAAAAGAGTCACCAGCCACACGATCATGCCGCATGGGATGTGACCATCTCGTTTCTCTTCACAGAGGGTCTTGCCATCGGCTGCGTCAAGAAAGAGTTCCTTCGCCTTGACCAGCTCCTTTGGAATGCACTCACGCGAAAAGCTGCGCCCACACGCGTGCTGCATCCACTGATCACTCAACACGGTAGCAAGCAGCTGCGGCCAGTCGTACGCATAGACAGTGTTGAGGGCTCTTGCCTGGAGGCGCCTCAGTTGTTTCTCAGAGACCATTGGGTACGGCCCCAGCGGGACACTTTCCTCAACCTCGTCAATCGCCTCGGTGGCCGCTGCCGCTGCCGCCGCAGCCGCAGTCGTGACACGCGAGGGCAGAAGATTGCGCAGCGCAGACAGCTTTGATGCTGTGCGCAACAGAGTGCGAAGCGTAGCCCCACAGCTGCCTTTGCTGCCGTTGGTATTGTTGTTGTTGTTGTTGCAGCTTCCACAGCTGCCCCCGTCCTTTGACTCGAAAAAGGCCTCGTTAATATTCTCGCTGGACCTTGAGGCGGTTGTGAGGGCAATGTCCTCGGAGGTTTCTGCGCGGTGCAGGCAAATCATGCCGTTCTCAATCCACTCGTAACTCGTGCGCATTACGACATTGTAGCCCGAGGGTGACGAGATGATGACGCGGAATGGGATGCAGCCGCTGCTGACCCGAACGTTGAACGAGAGCTCCACCTCGGCGATGCCCAAGTAGCTCAGCCGCTGCCGATACGACTTGCCGACGTGCTCGAATAGGCGCTTCATGTTGGTCACGTCAAACGTCAGCTCCGCCATTTTGATGAAGATGTGGTTGTACGTGGGGTACTTGAAGGTGTTGTCGTTGCGTGCAAACTCCAGGGCGCTGAAGCACTTGGCGACCATGTGCCCCGCGTCAATCTCGTTCGCCTCCGTCCAGGCCTCAACACCCAGGTCCCGCGGACTGAGGAACACGCGTGCAAACATACGACTTTCCAAGTACGATGGATTCTTCTTCTTTGGCGTCGCACGAAACACGTGCACGTCCTTGAACGGTGTCGGGTACATGGCAACGTCGTAGTTCACCAGGCGGTGCAGTTCAAGGCGTCGCGCGGAGAGCGGTGCAATGTTACGGATCAGTGCGTCCTCGCGCCACCCATGGCACTGGCGGTAGGTAAAAGTGTGCGGCCCGTCAGGAATGCCGTGCGCAATGAAGGTGACGCGCTGCAGGCTCCTGTGCCGCATCAAAGCCTGGGAGTGTGCGTCCAGCAACTGCTGGCAGTGCCGCGCCGCCTCCTCAGCGCCGTCCTGGACGCTGACGGCGAAGAAGACGGTGCAGACGACGTTCTCATGCGGGATATGACACATGACGTTGTCGAGGGCAGTCGTCCATCTCTCCCGCAGCACCCGATCGTCGGCGAACATCACGCAAAAGCCGGCGCCTTTGCCCTCCGGGGCAACGTCGAGTGTATTTTCATTGTACGGGGAAAAGCACTCCGCCCGCAGCGGGTCGTGGTCCTCCAGTGGCTCGTACTCGTAGGAGCCGTACCAGCAGCCGTCCTGGACAAAGATGTCGAGGTTCTTCACCTGACTCTCGCCAAAGTACTCGCGGCGGATGTAAAGTTCGAGGCACAGCTGCACAAGGTGTGGGGTTCTGTGGTCGAACATGACGGCGCACATGAGATCGTTGCCGTAGCTGCCCTGAATGAGGTCGGTGATGCGGCTCTCCTCCAGCTCCTTCGCGAAGGTCGTCTTGCGATCCTCAAAGGAGGGAAGACTGCACTGCCGCAGTAGATACCGCACCTGCAGGGCAAGGGAGCCGTGCGTGACGGAGTGCAGCTCCAGCAGGGAGGAGAGCGTGCCTTGGAGTGAATTGAGCAGCAGCCTGTTGGTTTCCAGCATATTCAGCAGACCCTTGATGACTCCGTGGTGGCAGGGCTGGTGGTGAGCAAAATCCAGTGCATAAACCTCCATTGCGTCATCCTTCGCCTCGCGCAGGTGCTGGATCGCCTCTTGTCGACTGCATCGCGCAAACGGCTGCTCGACCGCAATGTATTCAGCCACAAGGGCATTAAGGACGGTCTTGAGCTTCTCATTGGGCGTGGCCCCCGCCGCATCATCCCACCCCATGGCGGATAACGCTGTTACCAGCAGCGGGAAGTTGGCCGCGTTGAGGACGACAGTGGAGAGACAGAGGGAGGAAAGGTTCTCAAACGCCTCCTGCAGCCGCTTCGCCAACGAGGTTCCGGTGAAGTGGTACCCGTGCAGCATGTTGTACAATGACTCCACACCAGCCTGGGCCCGGGTGAGTCCGTTGGGCCGCTCCAGCTTTTTCTCCCGATCCCCGACGAGCATGGGGGGCCACGGCTCCTGCGCCTCGTGCGGGCGGGTGACGTTGCTTGGGTCGTCCAGCGTGAGATCGCCAATGAGGGTGCCCACGGCAATGGTGCTGCCGGGCGCCACACGGTGGTGCAGCACCCCAGCCGCGGTCGCCCGCAACGGCAGGATCATCTTCATCACCTCCACCTCCGCAATGGTGCGGCCCGCCGCCACATGACCGCCGTCGTTGACGACGTAGCGCACGAAGCGGCCCGGGACGGACGACAAAATCTTCGCCGGGTCCGTGTCTCCGGTGAAGGTGGTCTCCTTGCCACCGATGGAGATGCGCAGACTTGTCGGCTCCTTCTCCGCGTAGGCGATGAAACTTTTCCCCCCAATTCGCAGCTGCAGTCCCCCCGACTTCAGCTTGCGGAGGGGCACCGTGACGACGCTGCCGTTGAGTGAAATGGCAACCTCAGTGGGGCTCATGTAACCCATCGTGACGGTGTATTTTTTGGTTCGATTCACGTACGATTCAGTTAGGCAGTTGGCTAGATAGTCAGGTGAGGGCACGTGTCCCGCACCAAGAAAGGTGACGTACTTGCCAACGTTTTCCTCGCCCTTGCGCAGCATGCGGAAGACGCAGGCGGCAATCAGGGCAAGGTAGACGTCCTGCTCCTGCGGCTGCTGCACCGCACGCGCCACAATGAGTCGGTCAAGCCACGCTGTGCTCACGTCGCAGGCGATGAACTCCTCCCGCTCCAGCAGCTCCAGCACGTACGAGACGGAGGTGTAGATCTCCCCGCGTATGACAAGGTTGCGGAGGGCCATGACCATCCCGCGGCGTGCGTCCTCGCGGGTCTCACCGGAGCTAAAAATGTGGCCGAATTGTGAATCGGAAAACTGATGCACCTCGCCCCCTTGGCCGATGGAGAAGTACCCCCAGCACTCCTTGCTATTTTTGAAGCTGATTTCCTCCACACGGCCCGAGGTGGGGCGAAACCCCTCCTCCGTGTTCTCTGCGGTCACGCGCACGGCGATGGTGTGCCCCTTCGCCGGAAGCGTCCTGCGCTGCGCAAAATCAATCGGCGTCGTGGTGTAGGGCCGCTCCCCGTAGAAGCTGCGCACCTCTGGCACCCGGTAGAGCGGCACGCCCATGCCGATGCAGAGGAGGGCAGCCGGCAGATTGACCCCAGAGATCAGCTCCGAGACGGGGTGCTCCACCTGAAGGCGGGGGTTAAGCTCCAGGAAGAAGAATTTGTCGGTAGCCTTGTCGTACATGTACTCCACGGTGCCAACCCCGCGGTAACCAACAGCCCTGGCGAGGCGTATGGCTGCCGCCTCCATCGAGGCGATGATCGAGGGGTCCACGCCAAAAACAGGGCCCTCCTCAATAATCTTTTGGTGGCGCCGCTGCACGGAGCAGTCGCGGGTGTGCACCGCGATGCAGTCACCGTAGTTGTCCGCAAGCAGCTGCACCTCGAGGTGCCGCACATTCTCCAGCATCCGCATAACAAAAATGTGGCAGCCCTTCACCTCCTCCGACACCGCAAGGAACATCTCAGGCACATCCCCCATGCGCAGGCAGCATCGGATGCCTTTACCGCCACCACCCTCCGAGGCCTTTATCATGACAGGAAACCCAATACGTCCACACACCTCCTCACACTCCTCCACAGAGGTAACGTACGCCTTTTCGTACACCAGCGGGTCTACCTCAAAGACACCCGGAGGGAGACGAATCTCATCACCACTCCACGGCACCGTTGGCACGTCGTTCGACTGCGCCACAATGGTGGAGGCAATCTTGTCGCCAAGCGCAAACATGGCCGCTTCAGAAGGGCCAAGAAACACAACGTTGTTCTTGAGCCTGGCGCACTCCAGCGGCAACACCGGATTCTCCGACGCGTGGCCCCACCCGGGGTAGATGGCGTCGCAGGAAGTCTGCAGTGCCGTGTGCATGATGAGATCGACATTGGCGTAGTTGTTTGAGTTCGACCCTCCCGGGACGACCACGTGGCGGTCAGCGAGGGAGATAAATTCAGCGTTGGCGTGCAGATCCTCCGGCGTTGCCATGACAACAAACTCCACCGCCTCGGAGTCCCCAATATGTTCATACAGCCACAAACGGATGGAGTCGATGCCCTTAACCGCAGCAAGGCCGTTGTTTGCAATAAGCACCCGTTCAATGGTTTTGGTGCCACCAAGAAACATGCAAAACTCCGAGAGATTGCGGAAAGGCAACTGCTGAACTGACTTCTTGTGTTCAACGAGGTCCATTTTTTCTCCTCTTCGTCGCTATTTTGCTTGTATTTCTTTTTTTTGGTTTGTTTTACTTCCCTACTCACCGTTCCCGTTCCTCTTGTTTGCCTTCCTTTTGCTGGCAACTTGCTGCTATCCGCCTTGCGTGTGTGCACGTGTGAGTTGGTGTGGCTGGGGGCGGGCGCGGAGAGGAATTGGCGGGAAAACGAGGGTGAGCGGCAGGCGGAGAAGAAGTTAAGAGAAGATATATATGTAGAAGAGACACAGCACCACTCTTGCGCACGACGCGGGAGGTCCGCCTTAACGCCGGCGCAGACACACAGAGGAAGAGAGAGAAAAATAGATCTGGTGCCGCAGGAGATTACGCGCTCATCAACGCTGCCGCCCGCTCCGCTACCGCCCAATCGAAGAAGACGACGGTGACGACGACTCCGATCGAGCGCGCTTCAGTAGCGGCTCAGTTATTTCCTCCTCCATTTCCTCCGCCTCGCGCCTGCTCTTGAGATGCGGGGTGCCGCCGCCGCTGCGCCTGTCCACAGGGGGGTCTGTGGTCGCTGCGGGGTCCGCACTGCCGTGCGCGGTGGGGGCGGCGGGCAGCAGCGGGCGCGGGGGCGGCACCTCGACACCAAACTCCATCACCATTGCGTCGAACTCGAGGTCGGAGATGCCCCTCATGCTGCGCTCCAGCGTACTCGCCACGCTGGACGTCTCGGCGTCGGCAGAGCGGGCCTCCTCCGGCGTTTCCCGCAGCGCGTGCTCCAATTTGAGGGCGAGCGCGGGGCAGTGGGCCCGCAGCGCCTCCCCGTACGTCGTCCACAGGCGCATCCCAAGTGACTGGCAAAGACCAACGCCCTTATCGCCTCCGTCCCTCTGCTGCTGCCGCAGCTCACCCTCTTCTGCTGCGCCGTTGCTGCAGTTCTCTGCGAGGTCATCGTCCTCGTCCTCGTCCCCGTTGCTCAGCAGGTGCACAAACGGGCTGCCGGCTGGGCCGGCGATGCGCCGTGCCCTGTCGCTCTTCTCGCAATGAATCGAGCGGCAGACGGAGTCCAGTAAATGCGCCAGCGACGCGCTGAGAATGTTGCTCCGTCGTGCACACGCCACGTAGCGCCGGAGCGCCGTGTCAAGTAACGTGCCGTCGCCAAGCAGACTCTCCACCATGCGCCGCTTTCCGCTGTTTAGCACGGCAGCAACAAAGGCCACAACGGAAGACTGCACGTTGGCATTCGGGCGAGCCTCTGAGCGCAGTGCGGCGTCGAGGCTCGATGGCAAACCCGCCTGAACCAATACTTTTGCGAAGGCAAGGCTGAGCGCCTCGTTGATGTCGCCCGTGATGGCGGTGAGAACCTTCAACGCATGCAGCACCCGCATCTCCTCATGTGAATTACGTGCAATCACCTCACCACTAGCGAGTGTCTTGGCGATGCAGGAAGCAAGCGGCAGCAGCGAGGGCCGTCGCCCCAGCGCCCCCTCCACCCAGAAGCGTACCACATCGCACTTTGTCGCACCGCTCATTTCCATAAGGTCCGGCATGTACTGCAGCATGCCGATGCCGCAACTCACAACGGCGTCAACCGCCGCCTGCAGCTCTGTACCGCGCTGGCTAGTCACAATGCACTGCAGCAGCAAATCCAAAAGACATCCGTCAGGACTCCTAGACGCTTCCGCAACCAGCCCGCCACGCGCTGCTGGATACAACATGATGCAACTGCAGACAATGTCACACGCCTTTTGCATCGCCATTCCGGGCGTCATGCACGGCAACTGCGGCGGTGCAGACGATGCGGGTGACGATGGTATCGGTGCTTGTAGTGGCTGTGACAGGGGCATGGCTGCATAGTCACGTATTGCACTCTCCAGTACAAACCGTAGGAACGGTAGAAGACCATTACCCACAAGAGCCTCGAAGAGCGAGGCTTTGGAATTCAGTGCCATCATTGAGTTTTTAATTGTCTTGGCCATGTCGTAAATGAAGGCCAGGACGTCAAAGGCGTTCTCGGCGTCTCCAAAGGCACGCTCGATCGCCCGTAGAATAAATACAGGCGACCGGCAAATTTCCTCCACCAGGCGGAATTTGGTGGACATGAGATACGTGCAGAGCAATGAGGACGGCACGGCGTCGGCTTCGTCAAGGCTGAGTGGCAGCAGGTCTTTGAGGTAGTCGCAGGAATACAGCACGTGAATGCGGGACAAAATGCTCTCTGGGAGCTGCAGCGGGTTGCGGAACGTCGCGCGACGCTCCTCGAGGCTCACAAATCCCGTGCTACGCTCCCGCCGCCCAATGGCATACTGCACGATGTCCACGCACATGTCAACGAGGGAGTTCTCTACAAACTGCGAAATTATTTTTCCGTCAGTGTTAAACGGCGAGCGCAGCAGTGCGAGCGTGATCTGCCCCGTCAGGTCCATGCCGCGCACGTCCCCGTCACGCTGGCACGCCTGGAAAAGCTCCGCAAGCTCCTTAAAGTACGTGTCGCAGCCCCGCACATACATGCCGAAGCGCTGGGCGTTGGCCGTGACGGCGGAAAGGATGGCCGGCAGGTTTTCGCGAGACACCGTCCAGTGAGCGCAGATGGACGGCGCTGCGACCACCTCGGCGCCGTTCATTTCGCGTGACACGGCGCTCTTCCGGGACTGCTGGTACGCCACGATTTCATCGTATATCTTTTCGCAGCCCTCCTTTGTGTTGAAGCTGCACGCCATGCTGCGGCCGAGCTGGGGGTCGGACCACCACAGGATGGTCTCACTCTGAATGACGTAGGCATCCGTGAGGGTAATGGGCGTACTCATCAGCAGCTCCGCCGGGTTGTCGATGTCGATCATCTCCAGATGGCCCACCGCCCCCTCTGCACCTCCGTCATCGCTGTCGCCACCATCCAGCGCCGCGGAGGAGCGTAGAACGACAGACACGACTCCGACACCCATCTCCGTCCACGAATCGTCGTCGGACATGCTCGCGTACAGCTTCGCCTTGGTGAGGCTCTCCTCCCCGTCGTCCATTGCGACCCGGTCCGCGTCCGTGGCTCCTGTCAAGTCTGTGTGGACGCTGTGGTTTCCTCCGCGTCTTTGCTCTGCAGAACCTTCGCAACTCCTACAACCAGTGGGGCTCTGCAGGTAAGAGAACGGGCACAAAGCGGGGGAGAGAAGGTAAACAGAAGAACACACCCGGGCAAGACGTCAATAACTACACCACGGTGGGACATAGAGCGCGTGGCAGGTGAGGAAGACCCCGCGCCCACACTTGCAGGCACTCCAGCCCCACGCACCGCATACACGCGTATAAGTCCTACTCGTACACGCATCTGACACCACCGCCGCCTCACAGTTCGTACAGTAGAAACTACGGCACGCATACATCCCTCGCGCCGCCCAACTCGCTTGCCACCACCATGCACAGCCGTCATACCATGAGCGACGCGTGGTGTTATCTAATGCGCTGCACGGCAGGATCACGGCTCTTCACTGTGGCTGCGCTCCAGCCGCGACACAGCACGCCCACGCTCGATCAAGTCATCGACTCGCGTTACGAGTGCGCCAAGCCGCTGCAGTCGTGTATCGTTCTTGAGGTGCTGCTCGTTCAGCATTTTTGAGTACCGCACCATTGACCGCGTCACGTCATGCGTCGAGACGGAACGGCGCAGGAGGCTCGCGGCAGGGGGCGCGACATCCGCCATAAGTCGGTGCGACTCCCCTCGTGGCACATGTGGGGAGGGCCCGTCGGTCACACCGGGCCGCGCACGTCCACGCAATCCCACGCCGCACGCCAGAAATAAATGACTCTTCGCGTCAAGAAGGCGGTAAACAGACACAGTAAACGCCTCCGCAAAGCGTGAGGTGCCTTCCACAACCCACTGACAGAAGTGTGTCGTGTCGCAGCATTCGCTGGGGCAAATCAGCTCGCGTGCCACCGCCACCAGCGCCCTGTGAATGACACTACACACCTCCCACCGCCCTTGCAGTGCCTCACACAACAACGTGTGTCGACCCTCTGCCTCCTGCAACCTGCATTTGGAACACGCTTCCGCCCACTGAAGTTCACATATCTGCCGCTGCAGAGCACAGGAGAGCAGCCCTTGCTCCGTCTCGTGCCGTCCCACCGACGCTGCTCGGAGGCCGTCCATCGCCGCCCGCAGCTCCGTAAGCTCCTGCTCGTGCCTTGAACGCAGCCGCGCAGCGGCCTGCTGCGCCTCCTCCTCCTGCACGTGCAGGCGGGAGCGCAGCGCGCAGACCTCCTCCTCGTGGCGACGGCGCTCCTCCTCTCGACGGTCGCTGCTGGCCTGCAGCTCGGCTCGCAGCGCCTCGACACGCTCCATCATATCCGCCATGTCCCGCCGCGCTCGTGCCTCGTACGCCTCGTGCTGCTCTCGCAGCTCGCGACACGTCCCCTCCGACACCTCCTGCGCCGTCTGCAACGCCCTCTTGAGGGCCGCCAGTTCACTCTCGTGCACCACCTGCAGCTGCTCAACGGCAGGATGTCTCCCACGCACCTCCGCATCCATGCGCTCCCGCATCTCGAAG
>NW_021705921.1:0-5421 GCF_003719475.1 Trypanosoma rangeli
GCCACACCTCGCCGCGCAAGCACCTGATCCTCCTCTCCCTGGCGCCGACCCCCTCAAGGCAATTGCCGTACGCCTGCCTTCCGTACCGTATGCGCGGGGAGCCTATACGCCCACCCCAGGCGTCGGCCCATGTTGCTCACTTTGCGAGTGTTGTTCGGTGTCGCGATTGCGCGGTCCTTGCGGCGGGCGCATCAGAACAACACTCGCAAAGTGAGCAACATGGGCCGACGCCCGGTGCAGAACTCTTTGGTGCGGCCTTAACCGGCGTGGGCTTCAAATTGGCAAATGACCCAGTGCAGGCCGCGCGGCTCAGCGTGCTGCTCCGTGGGGGCGAGGCGATTGCCTCATGCACGGTCCCTGCGCGCCCCCGCGGCCCGGAAGCGAGCCATTGCGAAAGCAGCGAGGCGTTTCGTGGCCTAAGTGTGTCTACGGAGGGCGCGCCCGTCCGTCTGGAGACCCACCTTCCCCCGCCGCGGAAGATGCTTTGGCCCCGCGCGCTCTCGCAACACGAACGCCACGCCACGCACACACCCCCCCCCCCCCTCTCTCCGAGACACTGGGGGTTTGCACGGCGCTATCCACCTGAAACCCGCCCCAACATTGTTAGATGGAAAAGCGGCGACAACAATTCCGCTGCCAAGAAACGCTGTCCTTAGCAAAGTGTCTTCAAATCCCACCTCATTCGGAGTCACATGAAATGCCCCTCTCTCCCAATATACACTCGTTCCAATACACTTAGAGATACCATTTTCGGTGCTTATGGAGCCAGTACGTGTGACGTACGTGTTAGTATAATCCGTATCAGTATGTAGTTTACCATGAAATTAGCCAAAACGCACCAGTTGATTTTTAAGCCATGAGGAGTAGCAAAGCCATGCCTCAAATGACCGGCCAGCAGAAAGCATTAAAATGGGATACAGGGTATGTTTATCATCTGATTTTGGATCCACAACTGTGGTGCTGTGTTCAACGCTTTTAAATGTGGTAAAGCTGCAAAGGCTTTCATCTTGGCTTGAAGACAAAGACTTCCCGGTGGACGTACTTCCATCATGTGACTCTTTCTTACATGAAAAAAAAAAACACTGAGCTTTTTACTTGGGGAGACGATGCAATGAAGTCGTTCTTATTGTCCATCACGGGTGTTTCCGCCGCGTCCAACTCCAACAAACCTCCGTTTGCAGATGCATCACATCTTTTCCCAGGCCCCATTCACGCCGTGCCACACGCACAGGTGGGAACGTACGAAGAGAGTGTAACGTGTTATCACCACAATGCAACGTGTCTCCCTTTTTAAAATTATCGCTCTCCTTCCATCTTCCTTCCCACCAGAGAAACATCGATGCACACACCAGAAGGGAAGCAAAAAAAAAAAAAATGGATAAAGACGAAACAAAAGACATTGCGCATCTGCAGCAAATGAAGTTTGCTGCATCGCTTCAGATGTCACGATGAGGCACCTCAATGTACTGTCACCACCGTGACCCAGCAACTCACCTTTGCAATTAAAATAGCATTATGACTTTTAATTAACAATACGACGACGGAACCCTCACTCATCTCTCTTCATCCACCCTCCCTTTCCCTCTCTCTCTCTCTTTCTCTCTCTTCGTTAACTCCCCCTTGTTTTTTCTTCTTCCTTCAGCGGTTAATAAAAATATAACAGAAAAGAAGAAGCAAACAAACAAACAAACAAACACACACACAACAAAAAAAAAACGCCCCATCGGGCCGGGGGCTCGCCTCATCAAAACACCAATCAATCTGTCTCGTCATCGTCGTAATCCTGATCGTCGTTCGGCTCATCCTTCGTCTGCTCTTCCTCACCCAAAGCGTAGGGGCCTTGAACCACCCGCAGTATCCCGCCACGCTTCGCAATTTCAATTGACATCGTCTCCATCGCCTCTCTCATGCGACGAAGGCCCTCCTCTCGCTCTTCGGTCTTGGCGCGCAGCTGGTACCTGGGAGGTCCCACAACAGTAACAGAAATAGGAATTTTGGGCTCTTGGTCTGCTTTAAAGTTACGACCAATCAAAAGCACGTCTCGAAGAGAGTTCACGCCGTCACACTGAAAGCATGTCATTTCAATATCAGCTTGAATGGTGGCAACATCGGTTCGCACAGTGTGCTCCAACGTCGCCAGAAGTAACTCCTGGGCCTTCTCCGGGAGATTCAGAGGCCCAAGAATGCCTTTCACGTCGCGAGTGCGATTCAACTCGTGTAACCAGTCCCACGCATGTTTTCCTGGTTGACGGCGGTAAAGAGGGTAGGCAATCATCTCCATAGCCTGTGCCGCCGGGATGCCGCATTCATCGGCAACGTGGCACACAATAGAACGCACCTCATTGCCCTTCAAAAAACGAGCCTCACATTCCTTTGCCTCTTTAAGAGTAACCTGCTTTTTAGAAAGATCAATGTATCCCTTCTCCTTATCAATTCGAATCACTTGCGCGGCCTCATTCCTACCTACTTTGATAACTTTACCAATGGCCCGAATGCGAATACGCGTAATTTCCGTGTAGGGAATAATACCTTCATGGTTACCGTACTCAAGAAGGTGAACCACGGCAGAAGTATCATTGACCTGAATCACTTTAACCCACACCACATCGTTTTCCTTTGGCAGTTTTTCTTCGTAGAAACACACATCGCGTCCATCCCAGGTTGTTATTCCCAAACAGGCAGCTAAAAAACTCTGCTGGCGCTTGTCGAGGTCTCTCATCCACTGCGGCTTCTGCGCATTCTCGCCCCCGGCATTTTCGGTGTCCGTGGTGACGGCAGCCGCGGCGGAAAGAATAGAAGCCCTCTCCAGCTCTAGCAGAACCTTTTCAAAGGTGGAGGAATCGAAAGGGACATTAAAGGGTTCCGCCAAGGTGAGTTTTCGCCGTGAGAGAGTCGGGTGGCGGATGAAGTACTGCTTGGGCGCCTGATAATACGCGTTGTCAGTGGTTCGGCAGCAGCATTTCGTACTGTAGTCCACCCTCTCGATGTCCTTTACTAAGCCATGTGACGCCATGTGTGGATCGAGTTCTTCGCAAGGCAGCAAAACAAAGGTGGGACAAGAACCAAAACATAGAGGCCACGCATAAAAACATCAAATGGGTGCAAGGAGGCCTGAGCAACACCGCTTGTAAGACTGCATTGCCCCCCTCCCTCGTTGCACGGCATAAGCAGCCAAGACCACACTCTCTCCACGCTCTCTTCACTTCACACATACGCACAGTGAAAGAAATAGTAAAAACGAAATTATACTCTACCAACTTCGCTACAATTACCAACCAAAGCAGTGAAGCCCTGCTATACATCATTTGACTTTTGTATGTCCAACGGACAGCATGCGACAGCTAACCACCAACTGTGAATATTTTAAAAAATGGGGGATACGCAGCCTTCCTAAGCGCACAGCTCCAAGCACTGACTCGCTCCTGAAGCATCCGCTTTAGTTGCGAGGGGAGCAGCGGGAACCAAAACACGCACCCGCATATATATTTATATATATATAGAGAGAGAGATACTGCTTGCAGAACAATCCCGGTTCTGTGGTGGCCCGACTACAAAAAAAAAAAAAAGACTTTGTCTCTCGTGCAGCGGCTGCTTGCTCACGTGGGTAATCACCGGAAAGAGCCAAAATAATAATAATAATAATTACGAACCTCAAATACTCAACATCCTCTGGAACAATGATGGGAGCACAAAGGCAGCTTCGTACACAAAGTCCACCCCATGAGCATCACCACCAGTGGAAACGCTGTGGTTCACAACATTTAATCACGAAGCTGCCGTGGTCCTCACGTACGCCAATGTTGTTTTTCGGGGAAGTAGCTGATGCCGCTTCGGATTCAACCACACACGGCCTTCCTTATTTCTCTGTGGCAAAGGTTAACCTAATGACCCTTTTGCTGTCGAATCAAAGCAAAAGGACCAACAAGAAAAAGCAAGCAAAGCGAGGTTCCAGACAGTACTCCAAAAACAGTGCCAAAAGGTATGCGAGATTTTAAAAACAGGCTTAAGGCACTCAACAAAACACGGTCAAAACGCACACGCGGCGCAAAAACACACGTCCTCGTTCTTGTTTTTTTTTTTAAATATATTATCTCTCCAAAAGAAGAGAGCAAAACAAGAAGAAAAGTAATGATTAAGATGTCTTCAACGGTGGATGCAGCACAATCCAGTTCACTCCACTTTCTGCTTTTCGGTGTTAAACCGGCGGACGTGGACCTGGAATGCAAGAGTATCAGAAACCTTGCGTCCCCTCCTCGTTAGCCTGTGTCCAGACTCCGTGCACTTCTCAACGAGGCCCAGTTTGGTGAGGCTCTTGCAAGACCAGTGCAGAAGACCCCTTGATGCACGAGTGGTGATCTCCGGACGGCTCCCACGATTCTTCTTAATGGAAAAGCGTTTGCTAAGGCCACCATATCCCTCACCGGGGCGCAGGTACAGTGCCCGCAGCACAGCGGCGCAGCGGACATAGTACCAATCCGGGTTCTGCGGTGCGCGCTCGCGGCCGTGCGAAGTCTTGACTATCTCTGTGCAGTTTGGCACCATGATTTTGCCCTCTTGCTTCAAGTACTTGGCGCACGTCTTGATCCAACGCCAAGCGTGGACATCCTTGAGGGTGGCACCCCTCTTCTTGCCAACGCGGCGGATCTTCGACTTCCCCCCTGCTGCAACCATTTTTAGACACCTTCAACAGCATCACACACAAAAAGAAATAGAAAGAGTAAAGGAGAGAGAGAGAGAGAGAAGAGGATGAGTTTGAAACAAGACAAAAATAAAATAAAATACAACGTACTCAAGAGAAGCAACAAGAACGGCGGCGTAGCAACAGTAAAGCTTTCCATCCTGCCACACACTGTGCAGGTCCACGGAAGCGAAAGCAACGCCATCACATTAGGGGAGCGCCACATGGCTCACGAGGGTAGTGGGAAGAGGAAAAAAGAAAAACCAAACACGCAAACATGCAGGCCTACACACACAGAGAGAGAGAGAGTGAGAGAACATAACGTGGAACACGTTGTGGCACCCCACTGCCACTCGAATGGAATTATGGCAGTAGCATTGTACCAAAAAAAAAAAGAAGTAGCTGCGACCACAACCGCACCAATCCGCAACCAAATGCACTCCTACCCTTCCTTTGGAGCCATGGTCAACTTATCCAGTAGCTCACTTCGTTCAAGTTTTCCACGCCCCTCATTGAAATCTCTCGTAAAGTCGTCTTCGGCGTCGTTGAAGAACGCCTCAATAGCATCACGATCAGCCTGTCCAAGTGGGGTGTCAGCCTTCTCGATACTTCCTGGCGGTGACTCCTCATGCAAGCAACGATGTCCCTCAGAGCGTCCGTCCTCGTCCCTGAAGTGCACTGTGCCTCTCACGCAACGTAGACAGTTCCGCCAGCAGCTTTGCACGGACCACCTCCTCCCTTGA
>NW_021705921.1:5446-8094 GCF_003719475.1 Trypanosoma rangeli
GGCCTACACACACAGAGAGAGAGAGAGTGAGAGAACATAACGTGGAACACGTTGTGGCACCCCACTGCCACTCGAATGGAATTATGGCAGTAGCATTGTCCAAAAAAAAAAAAAGAAGTAGCTGCGACCACAACCGCACCAATCCGCAACCAAATGCACTCCTACCCTTCCTTTGGAGCCATGGTCAACTTATCCAGTAGCTCACTTCGTTCAAGTTTTCCACGCCCCTCATTGAAATCTCTCGTAAAGTCGTCTTCGGCGTCGTTGAAGAACGCCTCAATAGCATCACGATCAGCCTGTCCAAGTGGGGTGTCAGCCTTCTCGATACTTCCTGGCGGTGACTCCTCATGCAAGCAACGATGTCCCTCAGAGCGTCCGTCTTGTCCCTGAAGTGCACTGTGCCTCTCACGCAACGTAGACAGTTCCGCCAGCAGCTTTGCACGGACCACCTCCTCCCTTGATGTCGTCATCACCCCAGAGTGCGTCGAAGTCACCCTTTTCGATTTCTGCATTCTGCCATAAAGGGAAGGAGGAAAGTAGGAGAGATAAAGGGAGAAACACACCCAGAGATATACAAAAAAGAGAGAACCCAAAAGACCATGAAACTACGTGAGCAAAAGGCGTCCGCCAAGCAACGTCAAATAAGTGAAATTGAAATGAATGCACATGATCAACTCACAAAACAATAAAACGTACAAACGCAATAAAACAAAAACACACAATAGAACGCAAATGCAGACAATGCCCCTGTAAACGGTTAATAAAGAAGGTGGTAGAGGGAGGGGGGACAAAAAAACAAAACACCGCAACGTTAAACATTTGCATCTCATTTTACTTCAACACACCTGGATAATAATATTATGGCATATATATATATATATATATATATATATGCCATAAAGTAAACATCACATGGCAGATCTCTGGTTTTGCACCCGGGGAATTTGAGCGATAAGGAGGACCAACCACAAGGATCTCTCAGTTTTGTCCCTAAACGCCATCTCAACACACTTGCCCCCAGCCTCCTTGCAGAGCTCAAGGCCAATCGCAAATTTCTGTGATGGTGAAGATACCTGCCTCGCGCGCTTGACCGATTTAAGAGTAACAATGTGGCGAGTCTGTGAAACGTCATTGGGGTTATCGAAAAAAAGAAGTGTCTTCGTCTGGCTAAGCACACAATAGAGACGGCTCCAATGACGCCCAAGCTTTAGAAAAACATAATCCTGTCGTATGATTCGTTCACATTCGAGGCTGCAACTTGCGTCAACAGGAGGGCAGATGTTTTTTTTCGTGGACTGATCGATAAATGGACGCAACACCCGTAGCGAGTGTGACGCCAGACGTTTGCCCTTATTCTCCGCCGTGCCATCCGCATCGTCCAAAAGAGCACCAGCGGGCATGGCTTCGGCCCGTGAAGACGACAGCACGGACTGCTCCATAATGTTTAATTCGTTTCTTAGCCAGAGGTCCGATAATCGAATATCCACACAATTGTTCTTCATCATCGCGATTTGTGTGCGCAGTATTTCCAACTCCTTTTCGTAGGAGTTCGACAAGGCAGAAACCACATGCTCATCGTAGGCGGGGGTTGACGTAATTGACACAAATTGTTTGTTTTCCTCGCGCTGCTGGTGCAGTTCTTCGCGGAGTTTGGTAACGTCCGCCAGTAGCTCCTTCTGCTTCCACGTCTCGCTGCCATCTCGCTCCGCCATTGCCCTTCGAAGAGCACGCACGGCACCAAGACTATCTGAGAGCTTGTCGACACACAGCTTTAGCCTCGCGTTGGTGCCACGAAGCAGATGGTACATGTCGTGGTGGACAATGCGGAAGATCTCCGCCAATTCCACACCGTACTCCATTACGATTTGAAGCCTGCCAGTGCACTCATTCTGGACAATATCCGTCGCCGAGACCACCATTTCCCCCATCGCACTTCCGTCACCTACCCTTCCCAGCGCAGGCTATTGAAGAAGAACAGATCAAACATCATGTAAACAGACACAATCACATACTGAGAGAGAGAGAGAGGAGGAAAGCGTTGATAAACCACAACAACGCAGCAAACAAAACTGCACACATTCACACATGTAAACAACAACAACAAAAATAAAAACAAATCAAAAGTAATAACTATAGAGAGAGGTTCGAGGCCTGGCATCGTCTCACCATTGGCATCGCATGATGCCAAGACTATAGCACGGTAAGTGAACGGGGTAATTTGTGCATGTGTAACTGTGCGGTGATCCGATTTTTCTCTTCAAAGGAAATATGGAGAGACAAAAAACACCGGGGTGGGATGAGAAGACCCAAAGCCTCAGGCATCGTGGTTGTGTAGTGTATAGCCGGACAGTACATATCATCAAACCAGGAGGGGCAAAAAAAAAAGGTTGCAAAAACAATTTTTTAAAGAAAAAGCATCCGCCTCTTTTTATTTTGCCCCTCTCGGCTGAGTTTTATTTAGGAACAAAATAATAATAATAATAATCCATACGGCAATTTAGCAAGACATGTACATGTGAACATATTATTACATGTGTCGTACCACACCGCAACTAAAAGGAAAAAAACGAAGGCAACACCCCTCTACAAAAACACCCGGTTCCCTTACGGCGCTTCACGCCAATCAATCTAAAAAATCACCGCAACAA
>NW_021705921.1:8119-40413 GCF_003719475.1 Trypanosoma rangeli
AAGACTATAGCACGGTAAGTGAACGGGGTAATTTGTGCATGTGTAACTGTGCGGTGATCCGATGTTTCTCTTCAAAGGAAATATGGAGAAACAAAAAACACCGGGGTGGGATGAGAAGACCCAAAGCCTCAGGCATCGTGGTTGTGTAGTGTATAGCCGGACAGTACATATCATCAAACCAGGAGGGGCAAAAAAAAAAAACGCTTCCAAAGGGCGTTCTAAAGTCAGACAAAAAATATATATAACAAACAAATAACCACAACCCAGAGTTATGTCACGAAAAGAAGCTTCCCAGCCTTGTTCCATGGGTGATGGAGCGCATAATGCATTCCCGTTCTTCCAAGGTGAGAAAGTCCTCCAGGAGCTGCAGCAACTCGGCTGGCCGGATAGATACATCATAGTTCAAAGAGTGGCACATGTCCCACTCCGTCTGAGCGCAAACCCCACGCAAAGACGAATGATCGTGTGAATTGGACGGCAGTAGAGACACCAAGTAGTTAAGAGTGATGTGGTAGTCTGTGTGCCACTTGAGTGCCAGGGAAAAGGCAACAAAAAGGTTTCTCCAGCAATTGCCCAGGTAAAGACGGAATGGAATATTTCTCTGTAAAGTACAACGTCGCCCCATGCGTTTCTCAACGGAGTGTCGAAGTTGAAGCTTGTCAAGAATACAAAACGCGATCACCCAGGCGGCGGCATCCACGCCGACAAAGCTGTAGTGAAGAAAAAAGATCATCGTCTCTATCGAGGAATGAGGTCCAAAAATGCCCTGCCATTGTTCATTGTCGTCTGTGAAAAAATCCAACGATGAGGCGCTTGCCTGCTCCGCTGGCTTGCATTGCTCAGGCACAACAAATGAAATCCCGTTGTTGGCACCGTTGACATCGACAGCGGTTGATGTGACCTGGTAGCTTTCCAACAGTCCACGCCAAAGTGTGAAAAGTGTTCTGCCGACCCGACTACTCCCGCTGCTGCAAGGTAGTGGGCGAGGCACAGGCGAAAAGAAAACACCATCACGGCTCGGTGCCTCACAGAGCCTTGCATATTTCCTCGCGCATTTCTCAAATGTCCCCCGCAGAGCCTTCGGCATTATTATTTTATTTTATTTTTATTCCGGCCTCGCC
Source organism: Trypanosoma rangeli (assembly GCF_003719475.1). Taxonomy (NCBI): domain Eukaryota; phylum Euglenozoa; class Kinetoplastea; order Trypanosomatida; family Trypanosomatidae; genus Trypanosoma; species Trypanosoma rangeli. The sequence continues at coordinate 9,241 of NW_021705921.1, forward strand.
CCAACTGCAACGCCCAAATCATAAAGAAAAGACAACACAAGAAAACAAAAAGCAAAGAAGATATACAGACGCGCAGTGCTCAGAGAGGAGGCAAAAATACTTCTTTCTCTCCCACAGCATGAGCAATTAAGAACAGCGAGTGGCACGTGAAGAAGCTGCAAACACATATTTTTTGTTTAATTTCTTTTTTTTTTCTTTTTTCTTCGTCCTTCGCCCCTCCTTCCTGCCTCTTTGCACTTGTTGTTTTACATGGTTACTTCCTCTTTTTGGACTTCGTCGCAGCAGCGCCACCGCCCGCCACAGGAAGACTGAGGCCCAGCTTCTTCTCCAACTCCTTCCGCTGAAGCGCAAGGGCGGCTACTCTGTTGGCCTCATATTGACATTCCTTCGCCTCGTTTCCCCTATCCGCTTCTGCAATGCTGAGATCTAACAGGAGAGGTTTCAGGCGTATTGCCTCGGCTTCCTCCAGTTGTTTTAGCTGTCGTCGCATACGCTCAATCTCATGCTGCATACGGTCCGCCCGTTCCTTCTCCTGGCCAATGCGAGCCTCCATGCTCGTCTTGCGCCCTGAGAGCTCCGACATCTCGTTGCTCACTCGCTCTTCTGTGCGTCGCAGGACTTCTTCCGCGGAACTGAGCCGGGCGCGTACAACAGTCAGGCTCTTTTCAAGGTCCACGATTTCGCGCCGCGCCTTCTCGGTCATGACACGAGCCTCTTCACTGCGTCGCAGTAACTGTTCGCTGCGATCTTTAATGATGCGTCGTTCCATTTCTATTTCGTCTTCAGCTTGCGAAAGTTCTCGACTTTTAAAGGAAAGACCCTCAATCTCCGCCTTGAGCTTCGGGACAACGAGGTTCTTGTTCCTCTCCACATTTCGCGCCAGTGTCGCGCGTTGGCCCATGAGGGAATGATAGCGGAAATCATTGTAGGTAACGTCCATCTTCTCTAAAGTGTTGTTGCTTCTTAAATAATCGTCCAAAAGTTCGCCTGTGGTGTTTGACATACAATTGCGTCGCAAATTCAACTCTAGAAGGGTTCGATTACTGGCCAAACATAGCGCAATCGCCTTCCCCCCGTCATCAGTTATCTTATTGCAAGCAAGGTTGAGTGAGAGAAGACCCTCGTTTGTCTTCATGGCTTCCAAGATGCACTTTGATCCAGCATCCTTCAGTTTATTATTTGACAGATCCAAGTGCTGCAGTGTGTTGTTCGCTGTAAGGGCAGCTCCAATGGCGGCCCCATCTGTCTCACGAATTCCACAAAAGGAGAGAGTGATTAAAAGCAGGCATTTGTTTTCCGCCAGGCCCTCCATGATATGTTTAGAGGATTCCCCGAAGTTGTTGGAGGAGAGCCGCAGCTTCTTTAGAGTGGTGGAAGATGCCAAAACTCGTTGTATTGCCTTGGCCGTCTTCTCCCCGAGATCATTCGTCTCCAGGTTAAGAAACTCGATCCGTTCCTCACCGTTTTCAATAGCTGCTGCAATCGCTTCAAAGAGAACCATCCCACCATTGTCTCCCATGGCGTTACGCTGTAAGGAGAGGTGGGTGATGCAGGTGGTTTCCAGAACAGGCGCCAGTGTCTCAATCCCTGCGTACCCCAAATTATTAACAGAAACGTTCAAGTGTTTGAGGCTGTAATTTCCATTGAGACCTGCAGCAATGAACGAGACACCGGAGACCCCCAAGCCATTACAGCTAAGATTGAGGTGTGAGAGCACCTTGTTCGCACGAAGCATGGCCCCAATTGCCTCAGCACCTGCTGTGGCGATATGATTTCCATTAATACCCGAATGCGCGCCCAGGTCGAGTGAGACAACGGTATTGTTTTCAAGCAGTGCTTGCGCCAAAGCCACCCCTCCGATGTGACCAATATAATTGGATCGAAGACCCACGTGAACAAGGCTCCTGTTGACTTTGATAAGGCTAGCAATGGAGCAGGCGCCTTCATCCTGTAACCGGTTTCCACTTAAATCAAGAATGGTGTACTTTCTGTTACGTGACAAAATGTGTGCAATGGCTCCGGCGCACATCGGCCCAAACCCACATTCTTTCAAGCAAAAAAACTTCCCTCTGCAGTTGGCACTAATAAGCTCCATAAAGCGCATCTCACGTTCCCATGAAGGCACCAGTTCCTGGTCCACACACTTTGCCTCGTACAAGATTTGAAGATCCTTCACAGAAAAGTCAACTTCATTCTGAATGCATGACTGAATCGCCCCCCGCTGCACAAGTTCTCTAAACGAGATGAAGTTTGCAACGTAAGGGAGACCCGTTGGCAGAGCACGCGGCAGGCACGTAGATGCTGTAGTTTGATCCTGCAGAAATCCCCGTCGACCTTTTGTCTTGTAGTTGTACAAGTAACTACGTGCCACGTCTCTGCATTCGATACGCTCCAGGTTGGAGCTGAACTTTGCCGATTCTATGAGCGGCAAATCTTGCTGACTGGCCTCCACGGAGATCGTTGGCTCACTCATCTTTTACGCCCTTTTCCTGCTGGTATTGTTGCCTCCTTTTCTCCTTCCTCGCCGTTGTGTTGCGCAGTAAAACAATAAGGGAGGGCGCACCTCCAACGCTGCAACGCCAAAGAAAGAAAAGTAAAAAAAAAAGGATGAAACGCCCACACACCCAAAGGCATACAGACAAGAAAAAAAAAAAAACTGCAAGACCAAAGAAAAATGGGGTGGTACAGCAACAAACCTGCAATTTGAACATCAAAAAAAAAAAAAATAACACACAAACCTGGCAAGCCTGTCAGTTGCGTCTGTCATTCAATATTCACCTAAAATAACATGCCACATTAAAATATGTATATGCTTTTCCTCCCTTTTCAACCCTTTCTATTGCGTGTATCGTGTTTGCTTCTGTATGTGCCCTCCGCCCTCCTGTTCGCAACCCTGTGGGATAAAAAATTCTTCACTCGCCTCACTCCACCCATCATCTTCAATTGCGCCGCAGTGATTATGGGTCTTTCAAAAGCTGTCCAAACCACATGTATAGACGCCGCACGTATGCCCACATCCACACGTGTGCAAGATACGTGGGCGGGGTGTGTTTGTTGTTGTCTTAACCCCCCCCCCCTTTTTTTTCTCTCTCTTAAATCACCTGAATTTTTCCCAGTGTTCTTGATTATTCTTCTTCCTCTCTCCCACCCTCATCTGCACATCCCTTTTCATGTCAACTTTTAAAGGGTCACCAAAAGTATGGAAAAATATAAAATATTTTTTTTAAAAAAAACAACTATGGTCTCATTGGTCAACGAACCAATTTGTGTTCCATTTCTCTGGAAAATCAAGCCCTCATCTGTTGTGTTACTTGCTTTGGTTACTCTCATACTTCCTCCTACGCCTCGCACAGTGTCAGCAGTAACGCATACTGGAAAGCACCATGTCATAAAATACGTCTGCCTTTATATCCTTGGCAACATAGGTGCAAGGGCCTGCTTGCGTGGAACGAAAGGTGCGACCCTCGCTCTTCGTTTTATCCGTCTCCACATCCAACACAATCGGCTCAAGTTTCGCCAAAGTCTGGTCAAGCACATAGGCGGCAGTCAGCACATCCCAGGCGTAGTAGCCATCACCTTCACGAAGAAGCTCATAGTGGGTGCATGTGGCCCAGGCAGAACCCACAAACTGCGAGAGGAGGTAGCCGTTTTGGTTACCGAAGCGCTGCACAAAAGACGAGTTTACAGGAACGTGATTTGTCGAATCAAGCGAAAAAAGAATATTGCGCATATGCGGGCACTCAAACACCACTTTTGCCGCTGGTGGGTCCCAATAAATGTTCCACTCTGCCGTGCCGTCAGTGGTGGATTCAAAAACGTTACCGCCAACATCCACGGCGCCGCCCATAATGACACACTCTTCCACCTTATCTGTAAACTGCTTCCCATACTTCTCGATGCACCACGCTACATTGGAAAGCGGTCCAGTCACGCATATGGTTACCTTATCCTCCGAATTCATCACCAAATCCGCAAGCAGCTGCTCACCCACCAATTTCTCGTTCTCAACCTTCAGCTTGTCCCACAGCGCAACGTGCTCAGGGAGGTTCAGGCAGGGAAAGTCGTTCATGTTCTTCGCATGACAGCGCCACAACTTCGGAAAAGGATTCACACCATGAAAGGATGAAATGCCAATGGGAAAGAGTGATACATTTGTGCGACTGTGAACAAGGCTCATAATTTTCCCTGCGACGTTAAATGCATCACTGACAAAACAATCCGCATCGGTGCAGATGCACCCAATGAGACGCACCTTATCTGGGTGCGCAAGAAGAAGTGATAAGGCAACCAGGTCATCATGGCCACCGTCTTGGTCCAAGATAACTGACCTTGGCATCGTCCGCACGGGCACACAATACACACAAGTTTTATCTTCCCTTGGAGCTTCTGTTGCTCTCTGTCACACGTTTTCTATTGCGGTCTTGGAAATAGCAAAGGTAGCACCCATACAAAAAGAAGAAAAAAAAAAAGTAAAGTCATATTCGTCCTCCACAACACCTAAAGAAAACCTCACAAGATACACAAAATAATAACAGCAATGGCAAATAACTGGCAATAACGCTAGACGCCTTTTCCCCAGAAATGAGCTCTTGTTGTAAGGCGGGAAAGAGTCAAAAATGTCAGTAGGTCCAATGCTGCCATGTCATTCCGACGGCACGGAGCGATACGGAAGAAATTCCGTCTCCGTCTCCGTCTCCGTCTCCTGTGGAACAAACTCCGCCAACAGATTATATGTCCGCTGTGGTGTAAGCTCGTGCCGAAACTCCGAGACGTCCTCTGCCCACAGGTGGTACCGACCAACTTCATACCACATGAGCGTGCCAAATAACAACAAAAGTCACCTGTTGGTTTTAACGCTCCCTGCGTGCACAACTAAACGACAGCCGCACCCCAGCACTCCCATCCCCGCAGCAAAGAACCCATTCTGGTGTCCCACCAGGCCGTTGTTCACTTTGTGCGCCTTCACGGCATTGTAATACATACCACACATAAAGAATAAAGCCAATCACCACCGTTCCATGTTTCTTGCCTTCATGGTCAGGCATCCTACAAAACAGCCAAGCAAACAGGCACAGGCCACACGAAATCTGCTATGTGGCTGTCTGTAGCCCTGCCAGCTGTTCAAGCAGAGCTGAGTACATCAGCGGTTCATAAGTTCCACAGAAGTGGTAGCCACGACGAGCAACAACGCCATGTTCCGCATCAACGTACAAAAGACGGCGAAGGGACTGGGAACCAGTCATGGCCGTCTACACGCTGAAAGTCATTTTGTCATATATATATATATTAAAAAAAAAGCGAGTGCACAGCAAAGGAAATAACAACACAAAACAGGAAGAAAACTGTTGTTAGACAAGGCGTAATAAGACGCACAAGAATAAAGACGTTATCCCCAGCTTCAGTTTTGCACAAGGCACTGTGTTTTAGTGCACTTCCCCAGAAGGTGAAACCCACACTCAGCAAGCACGAACAAAGTGCGTTTGACAGGTATTTTTGCTTATGCGACGAAAAGCCTCCAGATTTATTCGTTGGTTTTTTTTTTTATGCATCAATGTTGTAATTTCCGTTGTTTGTATTTTCCTCTCTTTTGGCGCTCCCACCGTTTACTGCGGCATGTCGATCGCATACGGCCACGCGGGGGGAGGAGAAGAGGAAAGAAAGAAAGAAAAAAAAAGATAGAAACACATGCACATACTTTTCCCACTGAAAGCAGCACCCAGCTAGTAGCTTCGTTCTCCATAGGGGTGAACAGGGAAAACGTACAAAAGAAAAAAAAACGCAGAAATGTATTAGGTCCCGCAATCACACAGCGAAAGCGTTAATCCCGGCCTTCTAGTGTGCCACAGTCATTACCCCCACGCATTACGGTTATGAATCGTGCTTTTTGTTTTTGTGTCCATTTTTTTTTTCTTCTTCTTCTCTACGTGTAAGTAATTTTGCTGTGTTGTTGTTGCTGTCTGTCATCTCCACTTTTCTTTTCGTTCTTGCTCGTTTAATGAAGAGGCCGCAGAACCTTAACCTCACGCGTTACACCATTTGCAAATATCTGTGTATGCATCTCTCCACAACTAATCAGGACCATGTGTAGGCCATCAATGTCGCTCCAGGGCCCTTTTGGTCATCTCGTACGTGATCATCGTCAGTGCGCCTGAGGGGGCAGTGTGCATGATTCTCGCAGAGACGCCGGCAAGGAACCCACGCACACCTCGGGTTCGAATAATATTTTGAAACGCCGACAAAACGCGGGATTCTTTCCCCAGCTGCAGGTGGGTCTTCGTCACATCCAACGGGGAAGAAACTATTGACGCCGTGGTGCCGGCTAGCAGGGCAGCAGCCACGTACTCCACTGCGAGCTCATTCTCCTTGTCGCGGCGCCCGCCGCCTAGGAAGGACAGGAAGCCCTCGTATACCGTCCAGTAGGTTGCAAAGTGTGGCACGTTCATCAATATTGTTGTGGGCAATGAAACGAAAAAAACGCGGGTTCCATCCTCCGCAAGAACGTGCCGCGCGCACCGCAGCGAAGACCCAAATCGCCTCGCCCTGTCCATCTGCATCCGCTGCTTCACCACATCAAAAGGAGTGGCAATAGTGTCGTGAGCCGCCACCGCGCAACTCGAGGCAAGCATAATAGATGTGTTTGATTCGTCTCCAAAAATTCGTTTCGCCGACTCGTATGTGCCAAAGTATACCCCGTGCGACGGGACAGCCGAGACAAGGATGGGGAGCAATCCACGGTAAAGATGCGCCAGAGGCTCGCTACGCCACACGTGACGAAGGACAGACGCAATGCTATGCGAGCTCCCGCTCTGTATTCTGGTTTTGATCGTGTCGAACGGAAACATGGCGGCGTGCTCCACAAAACCAGCGACGCCCCCGGCGATCATCTCTTCGGGAAGGAGGGAGAAGGGACCTCCTACACTCTTGACGGCATCATACACGAGAGACGTGTTGGCCGACGACATCCCATTCACCTGCCTGGACAAAAACCAAGATACAACGCCCACACACAACGCAAATGATGCGTGTGAGACTGTTTGTGCAAAATGGAACAAAAATACGGTCATGTGAAAAATAGCAGCAGCAATAAGAAAAAAAAATGAATATTAGATGAAGAAAAGGTAACGTCAAAAGAGAGAACTTTGCAGTGTATAGATCGCATATTTGCTCATCCATCATCATCCACTCCAACTTGAGAATACGTCCTTTTGTCTTTCTGTCTCCTTGCATTTCTGTTGTTATCTGATTGTGTAAAAAAAAAAAAAAAAATAGGCGAACACACACACACACACACACACCAGAATGTGATTATTCTTCCTCTTTCTTCTCCTTCATCGTCAGACAGCACGGCAGCTGACACCCATTTCAGCAAGTATGGACACAATTTTGCGTGCCGGAATAAATCCAGACACTCGAGAGCCATCGCGAGTATTAGATGTGAGATGCATGCCCACAACGTGATCCCCAAAGTGGTCTATCACAGGGGCCCCACTGGAGCCGCTGGTACTGACAGTTCCGCGTGCGACACAGTTGAGCAGCGTGCTTTCAATCACTACTCCTGGCGACACGATCGTCTCATGCGGCCATTTTGTCGAGAGCCACACCGTGGCAACACGTGCCTGCAGTGGAGGGAGAAAACCACGCAAAGGGATATGGTCCATGTCTGTGTCGACCCATAGGACAAGGATGTCATTGGCCCCATTCTTCAACGCATGTTCGACGTGGGTTTCTGGCATATCTGGGTGTCGCACTGCAAAATCGCCCACGTCGTCCTTCACAGCGTTGAAGTGGTGGCCCGCTGTCACCAAAACACGAGGCAACACCGCGACGCATGTTCCAAGGAAACCCCCACGCCAGTATAGTGCGTGCATGGCCTTTAGGACCTCCGAGGATGGGTCCAGTGTCGATGGGGCGTCGAAGAGGCCATGTCTAATCATTTGCCTCAGCAGCCTCCTTAATCAAACAACAAAAATAATAATAGTAATAATAATAATTATTATTTAAAATAAAATAAAAAACAGCACAATAATAGCAATAATAAGGGCATCTCACCACCACCACCAGCAAAAACAAAAATAAAAATAAAAAACCTATATCCATAAAAGGAGTACATAGCACGTCAAACACACATCTTCGGACGTACATATATATATATATAACCTACATAAATGTATCTCAATTCTACCTTTGCCATATACACATTCCCTCTTTGTAGTTATATATATATATTCCTGAAAAAACAGTTACACTCCTAAATACAAGTTGTGTGTGAGATAAAATAAAAATAAAAACAAGGGAAGACACTCTGTGCTATGGCAATGGATTGTAATTATCCCTCCTTCGGTTGTGATGGGAATATAATGAGAAATATTGAAAAATGTTTCGTGAGTGTTCTCAGTCTCCCCACCCTACCTCACCATTATTCCCTGTCTTCCTCCTTGCGTTATTATTGTTTTTCTCTCCCCCTTTTCTTAGCATCTCCGTAAATCAGTAATACGTATACACTTTTATTTTGTCTACATGTTTGTCTGTTGTTGTTTTTTTTTTGTTTTTATTGTTGATGCTGCTGTTTTCGTCCTTGTTTGGCCACAGCCCCCTGGTTTTCGTACAACTCTCTACTTGCGCCTAACTTTGCTCTCCTTGAGCCAATCCTTTATCACCTTCAGAATGCTTTCAAACTGCTGAGCAATCTGTGGCTCGCTGGCGTGCTGCTGCACACTTGACTCCAGCATCTTCACAACATCAAAAAGCGAGTCCACTGGCTCCTGATTGGCAAACACCTGTTGAAAGACACCAATGCAAGCGCCCTTTTTGCCCTCAATGTACTCAGGGGCGTTGTCAAGACGTTCGAGAACGTCAAAGGCTTTGGCAGCGTAGTAAAAAGCGCAGACTTTGTAACAGTCGTTTGCCATGGGCTGCAAAATGTTAAAGGACTCTGCACTTGTCTCCATTTTTAGGTAAATATCCCAGGCTCGCTTTGCGTGCTTATTCATGATGTGAGAGCGCATTAGCCAGCTGGTGTAGCTAAACTCCGCCTTCACCTTTTCGGAGCGAACCGCAGTGAGAGACTCCTCCGCCTCGGCAAAGTTACCGGTGCCGGCACAAGCAATACCGTACAGATATAAGAATGTGTCGTCGTTCAAAAAGTAGGGTTTGATCGAGCGCAGATAGAGGAGTACGTTGGGAAAGTCACGGTGTAAAAAGAAGTATGACGCCATGCACTGTCGCCCAGGGATGGTGTCACACTCAGACTGAGCCGTGCCTATAAGGTTGAAATACTCCCGGGTGAGCTTCAGGTGTTCCTCAGACTCAAGTTTTTGACCAATTAGAGCGTTAACAACACCCTTCAAAATGTACTCGGGTGAAGAAACAGGCTCAAGGTCTTTGATCAGCTCGTACGCCTCTTCAAATTGATCGTGACGCAGTTGATAAATAACAAGATTCAGCCTTGCCTCGGGCACAACGTTAAGCAGCGGCAGCAATGCCTGAAGTGCGTCATCACCATTGCGAAATACCACCAAGTTGTGTTTTACTATATCGTTTTCTACATTGTAGGTAGACCGCTGCAAGTCAATAAGTACCCGTAGCTCCCCCTCTGCAGCCTTACCATTGTAGAGACGGTAGTGGTTGCACGCTTTCAAGTTGATGGCCGTCGCACTGTTGCTGTGTGTTTGCAAGTACACATTTAACACCTCGAGACTAACATCATAGTAGTCCATCTTATAGTAGCACATTGCAACATACACGTTCAGGGCCACGTACTCTCGAGTTTCAAGCAAAATTCGTTTGTAAACATCAATAGCTTCTTGAAAATGACCACGATAGTAATGTACTGCGGCTAGTGAAAGTTGATCCTCCACCGTGTCCTTCAACTTTTGATGGTAAATAAGCAACTTGTCCTCATCATATAATTTTTGTGCAATATGAAACATCAGACGTGTTTGCAGAGAGCAATTGGGTCCCTTTAACGCGCACTCCTCCGCCTCCTTGTAGGATCCATTAACAAAGTGGCAGCATCCCATATGGATATGGTGCATGGGGTCACAATTCTCAAGAGATAATAACTCCTTGTAGACATCAAGAGCCTTTCCTACGTCGTTCATGTGGAACGCACTATACGCCAGCCAGGGATTGATGGATAGATCACCAACAGGCTGATTTGTTGTCTTGTAAAACTCTAACATTGTGGTGGCCTTGGAGAAATCCCGCGCCTGTAAAGCCTCCTCAAGCTGGTCCACCACTGACGCCTTTGTTTGATTGGTCTTTTGTGTCGGCGTCGCATTTTTCCGCTTCACTCGGCCACTGGTCAGCAACATGACGTCTTTTGTATCTGCACTATTATGCCGCTTCCCTCGCTCGCAGATATAGAATTGTATGAGTATGTATTTTCTTTGACTGATCTTGTGGTGTCACCAGCGCCCACTTCTTCTGATAATCCCCCCTTTGATCTGCATGCGTATGTGGAAAAAACAGTAACAACAGAGAGAAGCGATGTGCAACAACAAATTCCCCAAAGTCAAACAGCTGCTTGAATGACGGAGTCAGCGTCCTCCCATCTCTCTCTCTCTCTCTCACACACACACATACATACATGCACGGGCGCTGACTCCTCACAGCTCTCTCAATGCACCAAGTAACCACAACACACGGAAAGGGAAAAGAACAAGAATAATAAAGACGAAAGGCATTCATGTCATTTGCCTCGTTTGGAAAGAGCATCCTTCACACGGTCTGTCGCGTAGCCTTGCATCGTGTCAGCGGAAATGCACAGCGTAAAGGGAATGAGTGCAAGGCCACAGTAGCGACCAATCAATTCGTGATCGGCAAGGCAACGCATTGCCATTCGAGAGCGCGTGAGTTCATACCGCGCAATAGGGCGGTGCTTTAACACCCCAAGTAGCCGCATCCTGTACTCTCAGAGACGGGAAGACGACATGCACCCAAACCTAATGTATGGAGGTAAATACGTTGCTCCCTATATGCGCATGTGCTTGCGTTTGGAGAGAAAGACTCATCCACCACGTGAAGAAGGGAGGAGAAAGGAGGAAGAGATGCAAAGAACAATACAATTAAAGCATCAATAATAATAATAGTCACCGCGGCACGTTGTACTTACAATAAAAAAGATCGGTTTAAGAGAGAAAAAGGGAAGCAACTGTCCAACAAAGCAGATCCAACAACTTTTCTCCTGCTTGCTTCCATACGTATCTGAATTCACCTCCCATCGACAGCCTTAAGGTGAATGCAACGGTGCGGCCCCTCCTCCGCGTACTCCGCTGCATGGACACACATGCCCTTAAAGCTACTCAGTTGTGAAACAATAACACCACCTGAGAGTGCTGCATGCATTGGCGCTTTGACCTGCAACCGACGCGGAGTAACGTGCGACGGTGACACGGCATGACTCAGTGCGCCACGAAACACCTCTCGTACCCCCCTCACAACCGAGGCACCGCCAACAAGCACCCACTGATTTAGGGAAGAGAACTCTATCAAACTCTTTTGGTATGCGTGGTGCACAGCAAAAGGAGCACTAATATGGGGTGTGTGAAACAGCAAGGCCTCCCCGGCCTCCTTGCACACAGCATAACTAAGCGGGAACGGCAGACTGTTGCCATCAGGAAGTGTCAGACGCGAAGGTAGCGCGACAGCCTCCTCACCCACCCAACACGCGGATGACTTCAACGCCCAAAGAAGCGGCTCCTCCGCTTCTGGAAGATAACGACTCAAGACACAGTCTGTGGCTCGAGCACCTACCGACTGCACAGCAGCACAGAGAGAGGTTTGAACAATGCCATGCACAACAGGCACAAAACGCACCCCACAGTACCCAACGTCGATGCTCATCCCAGTTGTTTCCCCTGCAGAAAAAAGAGCTGTTGCCGCCGCGTAACCTAGAAAAACACGCTTGGCATCTAAATACTCAAAACAACACTTTAAAATAAGTTCCCGCTTCCGCTGCGGAAGCAGCACATCCGTAAGCAGCGAAAGCGTTAAGCCAGAGTCTTCGGGACAGGAGTTTGAGAGCAATTCTGCAAGGTGTCGTCCAAGGAGCACAATGTCCAGAGCATCTTCCACATACGCCACGCTAGGCGTCTCGCTCACACCAACGTCAACCCCCAGTGTCTTGTCGAATTTAGAAAAACATGCATGTTTCACAGTGTGCGAGCCGTAATCCGCAACAAATGTAATGTCCATGAGCAACGGCCTCTCTATTTCCAGGGTCAAGCTCATACACAGAGAGACAAAAAAAAGCACACGAAAAATAGAAAAGAAAAAGTTCGGATGAGAAGGAGAAAATATGAAGAGACATAAAACTGCAAGAAATTAAAAAGGTTTATCACCTATTATTGTTATTACTTACTCATATCATTTAAGCTCACGTCTCTCAGAAATTAAAAAGGTGGGCCATATGCAAAACTCAACTCTCATCAACACAACTAACGTACACGTCCCCAAACCCTTTTTTTTATTTATTTTCTTCTTTTTCGTTTTGCCTTTCATCGTTGAATATCAAAAACAATAATAACAATAATGTTATTTCTCATTGTTTCTACATTTAAAAATAAATCCAACATATGTAAAAAGTTCCACAAGAAGCCGCAGCAAAACAAAAACATAAAACGAGGAATGATTCGTGTTCAAACCAAGCGTTAACCCCCAGAAGAAAATTATCAATGTGGGGTGGTTTGTCTAATCCCGTCAACTATGTAAGCTAGCCGTATCAAATATTGAGAAAGCTCAGGCGTTTTTGCATCCTGTAAATATGTTCTGTCCACCGTATTTATGGCTTCCTGCATGAGTGCCCTGTATTGTTGTATAACTATTGTATCATCGCTGAAGTTGGGTGCCACCGGTGCCAGTGAAAGGGAACCGGTCGTCTGAACCTCAGGTGCGACAAAAGAAACCTGCGGCGTTGTTACCTTAGGTAAATCTGTCGTGGCCTCTGCGACACTATACGCTCCCGCCTCATTTAAGCTACTCACCTGAAGCGGCGTGGAGCTTTTTGAAGCAACCTCCTCACCAGGAAAATTATATGTGCTATTCCAATCCACCTTTGACGTACGCCACGACAGTTTGTCACGTGCGACAGTGTGGTTCCTCCTAACATAGTCCGGGTAGTCTCTGGTGCTGCTCTCCAGCTTGGTCAATACCTTCGGGACAAGGCGAGTCGTGGTGAGGTTGATGATGCTGTGTGGTATAGAGCCACGGGGATCGCTTTGGGTGATATACGTCAAGACGCATCCATCACTTCCTAGCGGCTGAATTAGGTACCCAGTTAGAATAGATCGTGCACGAACAAACGACGCCTTTTTGGGGCACCCACTGTGTGTGACAGAGTGGTTAAATATGATAAACTCGCCGTTGGTGAACTCCATCCACGAGCGCATATTGCAGAAGTCACGATTTTTCAGTGGCCATGGAAACTTGGCGGAGTAGTATCCAATATCGTTATTCACATTCAGCCTAATAATGTTGCGCCCTTCAATCATGTTATCGTCCCACACCTCACGGTAGGCGGCGTCGTGCAAATTATCGTACAAGTCGACACCCGGAATATTCCGCATCTCGCGTCGAACACGAACAATGTGAAGTCCAACAGAGGCATCCTCCGAGGGTCTTGACTGCACTTTGGTGGTCGAATCGGAGTAGTGCGTGGTCCATGAGTCTTCTGAAAGCGCAAACCTCTTGAAGTCGCGGAAGTCCGAGAGCGTTTGTAGTTTATACGTTTGGCCAGCTGATTCAACCAGCACCTCGTTATTAGGCTGCATTGGAGGTGTATCGACAGGAGGAGGGGCAAAGCAAGAAAAAGCAAACAAAGAAAAAGAAGAAATATATATATATATATATATCTAATTTTGGCTACCCACCTAACATTACGTCAAAGGTCCAATCCCCACATATCCCAGACGAAGAAGAAAAAGAAGAAAATAAGTCGCACAACCAACAACAAAAAACAAACAAAAAAAGTGGGTGACTTCGTCAGGTTCATGTTGTGTAGCCCCACTAGAGTCTAAGTGAGAAAAACAAAAGAGAAACATATGTTTGCCGGACAAACCTCAGTGAAAGGCCTCTTACCTGTCATTGCATCCACAGCATTGAAGTACTCAACACAGGTATGCCCGCACAACGCAAGAAAAAAAAAACACAAGTAAAGAGTGAAGGAGAGAAAGAACAATACACCCATGTCGATTTTTTTTATTTTTATTTTTGCTGCTTTCTTGGTGGCTGGCGCGTGTGCTCAGAACTTGTCGTCACAATATATATTCGGGTCTCACATTTCATTTCATTCTTTTTTTTTCTTTTGCCGGTGAAGAAAGCAAACAGCAAGAAGCTCCACCAATAAGAATAAATAGCCGTTACCACTCGTTGTCGTTGTTGCTTGTGTCCTCAAATTGTTTTTCAAGCTCCGCGACAGACGCACGAAGATCGTCAATTGCCGACTTTCGCAAGACAAACTCCTCAGTGACTTGTAAGGTGGGATCCACCGTCAACAACGCCACCGTAAAGGTATCCGGGCGTTCTTTTGGGTCGGGGCGCGTCATCCATTGCACTAACTGTTGCAGTTCAGGACTGTACGTACCAAAGCTTCCCGTATAATTGCCACTGCGAACAAGCGATGGGTCACCGCCCATAAGCTCCACACAGCTGGCTCCTAATGCATACACATCAGTCTCTCCCTTTTGCTGTGCAAATTTAGGGAGTGTGAAGGCGTCTGGAGCAAGGTAGCGCGAATCGCCGTCGTCATCATTTGTTCCACAGAACTCTTCACCAATGTCAGGGTGATCCATAAAGAGAGGACGTGCAAGTCCGAGGTCCGCGAGTTTGAAGACGTACGTGCCATCCTCCATTTTTTGAGCCAAAATGTTATCTGGCTTCACGTCTCTATGCGTAATATGATGACGCCAGAGCCAGTGTAGTGCAGAAGCTATTTGGTGTATAACGGAACGCAGCAGCGCCTCTGGCAACGGCCTCTCAAACTCGGCCACGGACCCGTCCGGGAGCCACTCTGTACGAACAAAAACGGCCCTATCTTCAACCCAGGCATCAAAGTAACGCAAGACGTTGGGGTGACTACATGCGCTTAAGGCATAAGTCTCCTGTAGTTGGTGTTGGAGGTCGCTTTCACCGCATATCGCTCGTTTCGTCTGCTTGACCGCATAGCACTGGCAGTCAAGGTCAAATATGCCTCTTTTCACCACGCCAAATGAACCTGACGCGGTATCTTCCACTAAACTCATCTCGTTATTTATTCGACTCATAAGATGCATTGCACCCAAGCTGGTGTTCAATGAATATGTCTGCATGCCAGCGCTGTCAGAGAAACACCCAGCTTGGCTGTCCTCTCTTTCCGCGGTATCCATCGTCGCATGACTCATCCCCTCCCCCCCCCCTCCCCTCCCCCCTTCTCTCCCGTTCCCCTTAATGCTCAGCAAACAAACAAAAAAGCCAAGATAGAAAGAGAAAGATAAAAAAAAAAACACATGTGGGCAAATGTGCAGGCATATATATATATATATATAATAAACCATCAGTGAAGTTGATGGTAAAAAATGTGGAGGCGGAAAAGTGAACGTATGAAGGCCGCACCTCAATGAATACATCAGCACTCCAGCAGCAACCCCGCCGGTAAGTGGGAAAGGCAAGAGGATGGGAAGAAGAAGAAGAAAACTAATCCTCCCGCCCACCAGACGCGGAGATCCGCCAAGACCAAAATCACAAAACCAAAGGCACGTTTCGCTTCTTTTCATCCTTGAAAACTACAAAAAAAAATTATAGCGGAATAAATAAATACATGCATGCATATATCTTCTTGTTTGTCAAAGTCTTGTGGTGATCATGGCAACGCGCCTCTCTTTATCTTCCTCACACCCTTTCCCCTCCTAATCCAACAAACAACAGGAACACGGCAGAACACCCCAAGTAGTGGAGTTTTTTTTTTTATTTCTGTTCCCTTTTGCCGCCTACATTTTATTTACATGTGACGTACAAAGGCATCCACACACAGAGACAAAAAAAAAAGAAATAACCATCCATTATGCAGGATATCGTCTAGGCCACGCCAGGCATGATGTCCACGTCAAGCTTACCACTAATTTGGTTAGAGCCTAGCTTGGCATCACAGCCACAAAGTACATGCATTGAACCATCAAAGGCGTTCTCCGTCCAGATTCCCTTGCCCCCTTGAGAAACAAAGGCGCAGTGCATTCCACATTCCCGAACCAAATTTCCTTGAACCACCGGATCACTTCCCTCAGTTACATAAATACCAAACTTCCGCACATGCTCTACAGAGTTTTTCTCCATCGCACCTGTCGATTGCCCACGAAAGTACATGCCAAATAGGACATCACGAATACGGTTGTTGCTGGCAGTAACAGTGGCATTACAGGCGTGAATGCCATTAACGCGGCACTCGTAAATGTCGCAGTCGATCACCTCGCCTGAGGATCCAGGTGAAAAATATATCCCGTCACCGCCAGATTCACAGTGATGCACACGGGAACGTCGAATCGTGAGTTTGGCGCCTTCCCCCACACGAACCCCATCAGGGCCATCATGAATGTCGCAGTCTTCAATCAGAGCATGACCTTTGCGAACATCTACCTTGCCGCGAATTCGTAGCCCTTTCATAGTGGCATTGGCAGCAATAACAACACCATTCGTAATTACAGCCTCACTTTCCGCCAGAGAATCATCTGATATCGCAGTGAGTGTAACATCCTTCAACACCTTCAATAATTCCTCGTACAGACCCGGCTTCACAGCAACGCTGTCACCAGCAGCTGCCGCATTCAAAGCATTGGTGATCGAGTTAAATGTCCCTTCACCTCCTGGGTTCACAGTATGTGTCACGGGCTCCATGGAGTCGGTAGCACTTCCCAATCCCTTACGCAGGAATGACGACAACAGCAAGAAAAAAAAAAAGTAAGTAAATGCAAGTAACCACACCAAGAAGCTTTTGCATGAATACGGTGACACTACTACAGAAGGGTCTCACCTATGTGTCTGCATGAATGCACACATGCAGTCACACACATCTGCGGCAAAAGTATGAGTAGGAGTAGTAAAATAAAGGTTTGTGGATATGTGAAAAAGCAACAGCATCAATGAAGTGTGTCAAAAAGATGAGCCTCCTCTGGTGAGAGCTGCGACATACACGAAGGAGGAATGGAGGTAGAGAAGTACATTGGCTCCGCATCAAAACCCGCGTGACGAATAGAAAGAACAAGCTCCGTGAGACATACAAACTCGTCCTTGTCGCCACTTCTGCAAGTACCATTCTCTTGCAATGAAATTCCCCAGCCCTCGCTCGCCAGGCTCTCCTTCAAGCGGTAAAAAGATCCCGCAAGAAGCCCATCTGGGTCAGAGTGACACGTAGCCTTGATGACAACGCCACCATCCGAAAACGGCCCAAACAACACACTCATTGCGTACGCCGCGTAGAACTTGGTAGATAAAAGAGGTAGCGACACTGAGTTCATTGGAATCACCCGGGCGAGCAGCGTTATTCGCAGATGCACAGCTTTCGTAGAAATTGTAGATGACAAAAGAAGAATCAGGCCGCAAGAAGACGGGTTCAAAAGATATGCAGAATAATGCATCAATCCCAGTTGAATCCGCTGAGCCACCAAACGGGCGTAGCTATGTGTATCTGCCCCAGTCGGTTTATATGCCACAACCACACCCACATCCTTCAAAACTGAGACAAGTGTATCGTTTCTGCTCAACGTTCCATGAGGTGGAATGACATTCAGCATGAAAGTACCTTGTAGAATCCTGCGGCTCTTCTTGGGAATACATGAGGCATGAACCTTGTAATGGCCCTCAACAAAGGCTTTCATATTACCCTTGTATCTGCGATAAAACATCTCTCGAGTGTTATTTGTCCAAGTAACAGTGATATATATCAACTCCGCAGCAGGGGCAGGAGACATTAGCAATCGGTGAATAACATACTCATCTGTGAAGGTCATCATCGCCGGGGGAGCACAGCCTCTCATCAAGAAGCATACCAACGCATCGTACTCAGCCACTATCGTGTTCTCTGTGTGTTTCTCCAGAGCCTTATGCAACTCATTTAAATAGCCATGCCCCTCCGCAATCAGAATGGTTAGCCGTAACAAAGACTTATGGCCCCAAACAGACTGAGGAAGACGTTCAAAAAAGTCACGCGACAAATCACCAAATTGGGAGCGTTGCGCTGAGCGAAGAACCGAGATCCACGCATCCAGCTCCACCTCTTTACGGCCCTGAACATATTCCAGTGCATGTCGCCAGTGTCCACCCTCGGCGTAGCCTTGAAGCATGTACCGCCAAGAATGAGCAGTCTTAGGATCTGAAGAATTAACCCGCGCAGGATCTCTAGCACAGAGTAACGTCGTCAAAAACTTTTCAGGGACATCCCCAAAGCTCTGCGCAACTGCCAAGGCCTCCTCCCAGGGTGCTGACACCGGCATACCACAAACAACAGAACAAAGCACTCCATGTGCTGCCTTCGGCATCACCGGGGCAAGTGATGTATAAAAGGCAAGGGCTTCCTTCCAACGTTTGGCGTCCCTCAAGGCATACAAAGTTTGCAAGCAGGCATCTTCAAGAAACAAATCATCAGCGTGCGTTCGTGGAGGGTCGCATGAAACAATCATATCAAGCACATCAGATGAGTGCCACCATTGTCCAGAGCGGCGTGCAGCCTGTCCCAACGCTGAAGCAGTCATCAGAGATGCACCTTCCCCTTCACTATAACCCTCCTTCAGTAGCTGAAAGAAAGTAGAGGTCTTACCAGCATCACTCAATAAACGCAGCACCGTCGGCAATGACTCATGCCACTTTATATCTCCTTGTGCGATAGAGTCCTTCATCGATTGCAATGCAGCTTGCCACACTAGTTGTGAATCCCCACAAAAAGTATCTCCATGTGCCTCTTGAAAGGCTAATGCTGCCGCAGCACTCTGGTGAAAAAGAACATGTCGAGCAGCAAAATAGGCATCTGGTCCTTCCATGCAACTCAGCACCTGAAGAACAGCACTGCGGCAACGCTGAGTTGAACCAATTCTCTTTAGTGAATCAAAGCTCAAGGCGGTCCCACAGAACCTGACCACCTCTGACAGAGCACGTGCATTTATGCTTGGCGTCAAAGAGATCATGTCCCCTAATCTTGTAGAGAGCTGAAATAATCGAAATCCATCGTGGGACAACTCACTTTGCTTGCACTCCGTGAACACAGCCAGCAACTTTTCCTTCTCACCCTTAGTCACACACTCCGTCCCAGTACGCAGGAGCATGGCGGGAGGCAATCGCCTCTTCACAGCATCCATACTCAAAGACTCCGTGGTAAAAAGGTAAGGACGCAGTTTTTCCGATGTTAAAGGAGTAAATGTGGAGGAGATACAATTTCGTTCTGAAGGATCTTCCGTGTGACTAAAGTACCAATCCGCCGCCCAAAGGAATACCTTATACTCCCGTGCAACCTCAGTCACTTTTCCTTCCCGTATCATACACCACGCTTTCTCCGTCAGCTCCTTCATCTTCCCAATCATAGGCCTCGAAACGCGTCTGCCCCCAAAAGAAGCAGCAAGCACGTAAATACTCATCAATCTAAAAACGTGTGACACATCATTCAAATTAATGGGATGTATTGATGCGGTCAACCAGCGTTTCTCCACCTGGTGAATCACACGATCGTATTTGCCGCTGTAGTATAGTACAGCTGCTACGAGAGCAGCGCTATAGTGATCACTACGATCTGCATGATTCCAAACACAAAGCGCAGACTCCCATCTCTGTTGGCAACATCGTGAGCGCCTGTCATGTGGCAGTGATGCCGATGCCTCCAGGGCTTCTAATGCCTTGCGCACCACTGAAGGATGAACGGTTTCATTCGGTTTTGCATACAGTTGGGCAGAGAATTCATTCAGCACAGAAATCCATCTTGGTGGTGTATCTACCGGCAAGGTATCACCACCCATAGAAAAAGAAAGAGGAGCCCCCATAGCTTTTGAATCGACTGCATCATCAACATCAGGGTTTCTCCCGTAGAGTTCAAAGAAGGCCTGCCTATCCACGACGCGTTGCCGCTGCACCTGCCAACAGCCAAGTAGGAGGTGGCTCTTGACAAGCCTCCTCATACCATCCGTTCTTGCTATATTGGGTAACAAACAATGCGGAAGGAGAAGGAAAATAACGGCCGGAGCAAAAGCAAACAACGACGTCAAAACAAAAAACAAAAAAAACAAAAAACAAAAAAACAAAACAAACAAACAAACACGATAACGACACCGGCACACACGACAATGCGGCACAGCGGCAATAAAGCGCCGTGCCGCAAGACGCACCCAATCACGGAACTCTCATTTGCTTGCATACATACCCATTACGATGGCCAAAACGCATTAACTCATCCTGTAGAAACAGGAACCTCTCTGTGGCCACGACCCCAAAAAGACCGCATGCTACTAGAGTACAAAATGAAAACAAAAACAAACAAACAAACAACAACAACAAAAAAAAACCCACTATTCTCAGCACAAAAAAAGGAAATTATCAGAAAGGGTAAAAAAGCCAACTTTCTTCTTTATTTCTTTCTTATAGTCTCGCCTCCGCGAGCTTAAAAAGAAGCATGAACAAACAAAACAAAAAGAAAAAACAGTGCATTAGCTATAATAATAATAATAATTTCCTCAGCAAGAATCAAAAAAGGAAGGAACTTCACAGCAACACAAACGTTTCTTCTTTTCCTTGCTTTATCGGTGCGCTTCTTCTTCCTGTCGTTGTTGTCTATTATTATTATTATTATATATATATATATATTTTTCCACCTTTCGTTGTATTTCCTTTTTTTTTTTGTTTAATTCTTTGGTTGATTTTTTTTTTCTTCTGCTTTTGTTTCATTTGGCATGTAAACATGTATAAATATTTTTTTTTTATTAATTCAATTACGCCACACCGCGAAGAATGTGTTCGAGAATAACCCCCTACACCCATACCTCTTCTTCCGAGGCAACGTCGTACTCATCCCGTCAAGTCTTTGTCATCAGTTGCGGCTGCAGGAGTCACACTTATGGCGCTCTCTGTCGACTGAAGCGTGGCCGGAGGCGACGCATTGCCCTCATGCTTCGTGCGCATATGGGAACGAAAGGCACTCTCTGAAGTAAAGTTTGTGTGGCCGCACAGCGTGCAGCCCGGCACCTTGAAACTATTCCCCTTTCCATCTCTTCTTCCTGCAGTTTCACCTTTGTCTGGGAGCTGCAACTTCGCTTGCCATAAGGCGTTGTTGTACACTGGCGGATCAAGGAATTTTTCTTGCGGCTGTGTGGCCAAATACTGGCTCGTTGGCCGCACACCGTAGTAGTAGAATGGTGATCCCTGTGGTAACTGGGTTCCTGGTAGTAGGCAAACAAATCCACTTTGATTATCAACATATTCTGGCTGTTGCTTTTGCTGTTGAAAGGTGCTTGCGGGCATGCCTCGAGCGGGAAGCGCTGAGGGAGGGCAGTACTGTTGTGGTTGTGGTTGTTGTTGTTGGAGGATTTGAGACATTTGAGGTAGCATTTGCCCCTCTACCGGGAGTTGTACAAAGTGAGGATGATAGTATGCGTTCTGTGGGGCAGAATACAGCTGCTGCGGAGGGACATTATGTTGATACGCTGCATGTTGAAAGTACGGCATCTGCATGTACACCATGTGTCCCCCCGGCTGAGCAAACAACATTGGCTGAGTCTGGACTTGTCCACGACCTTGGGGGGGCGGCATGCCAATCGCCTGATAGGGTGGCGCATTGACGTAATACGTGTTCCCCGCGGGTCCCATTTGCATCGTCGGCATCTGTTGCTGCTGTTGTTGCTGTTGCTGTTGTTGCTGCTGTTGCTGCTGTTGCTGTTGCTGTTGATGTTGATGTTGATGTTGATGTGGTACAGGAATGCTTGTGGCGGCGATGGAGGAACACTCCCTTACTCCCTCCAGATGTCCTACGACTCCGCCTTCAGCACGTGGCAAAGATGCGTCGCCTGGTATTGCAGCTGGCGCGGATGGAGTGCCCGCAGGAGCTGTCTCGCCCTCTTCCCAAATGCTTTCCCAGTCAATGCTTTGAAGGATCTGGGCGAGATCATTCTGCATACTTCTTGTTGATAGCGCTGTACCCGGGACACGATAGGAGAAAGACAATAGAAGGCACAGAGAGTGGCATGAAGGGCAACCAATCCATGGTGACAACGCATACCAAGTGTGCATGGTCAAAGGGCAAGCAACAAAGAAAGCACGTCGTAACCAAAAAATAAATAAATAAAAACAAAAACAAAAATAAAAATAAAACATGTTTTTAAATTCTCAAAGTAGTGCGGCATATACACGTAAAATATGGGAACCCAGCACAATCAAGAAAAAAAAAACGGAAAAGCAAAAAGATATCACAGCAACAACACAAGCGATATCATTCGTGCAGACACACAAAGAAAAGAAAAGAAAAGAAGTGCATAAGACATCAAAGCTGCAAAAGCAGAGAAGTTTCATCATTCGGCCAACAAAGTGATAGCCGCCGTCAATTGAAATATGGCGCTTTCCAATCGACTTAGTTGCATTGATGTAGGGCGTAGTCCTCTTCCCTCTTCCGCCTGCCGACGCCGTTGACGTGACAACTCAACTGCCTCGGCTATCGCTGCTTCACGTTCCGCGAGCGTCGCAGACAACGCCCGCTGCCGAACGTCAGTGCCGCTTATTGCTACACATTCAATGCGCATGGCTCTTACCATCAGGAGGAGTTCATCTACCTCGTTGTACTTCTTTGCGAGACGTTCCTCCGCCTCGTGCTGAGCTAACGACGGGCGCGCCATATTGATGTCTGCATCCCCCGTCGCTACAAGCAAAGACTCTCGATGCGGAAGGGCAACCGCAGGATTTTCTGTTTCTCGGACGCGCTTCTGCTCAGCATGCAACCTTTCAGCAATATCCGCAAGTTTTTCTGAAAAGGCGGCCAACTTTTTCTCGCGGATATCCATTGATCTCGCACTCATCATCAATGCTGCTTCGCGTTCACGAAGCTTGCGCTCACGAGCCTCAATCGTTTCACTCCAGCCACCCACTTGATCTCGCGTTCCGTCGCGACCCGCTGTCGCCTCAACCGTCTCGTTCCTCAGGGGATCGATATACACCTGCTGCGGTCCCCTCATTTCCTTTTCGGTCTGTAATTCATCCCCTGTTTTTGCCGGGTCAAACTTCCATCGCCCCTCTCCCTGCCCCTGTAAACAGCTTCGTTTAATCAACTCCTCCTCCTTTGTTCTCAACGCGGCAGACTTTCTCTTGAGGTTGATACCAGCTGTCTTCAACTCCTCCAAAAGGCGGTAGAACTCCCTTCCTTGACTGCGATGCTCCGCTAGCCCTGCCTCCAGGCGTTGCGACTTTTCCTCCTGCCCTCGGTAGTCAACTGGCGGAGGAAATGGCGTCTTCACGCCTGCCTTTGCGGCGTACACCTCTCGTAACTTTCGGAGGTTGTGCAGGGGCTCTTCAATGCTCGAAAACAGCTGGTGCAGCAAATCAAAGGTGGGGATAACGAAAAAATCAAGAAAAGCAATTTGCGAACTCTCCACCAAGGACGGTGTATCGAAGCCGGGAGTCACCGGAAGACCGCGACGGCGCTCGTCTTCC
The DNA here is from genome assembly GCF_003719475.1 of Trypanosoma rangeli. Classification (NCBI taxonomy): domain Eukaryota; phylum Euglenozoa; class Kinetoplastea; order Trypanosomatida; family Trypanosomatidae; genus Trypanosoma; species Trypanosoma rangeli. Next base: position 32,878 of record NW_021705921.1, read on the forward strand.
GCTTGATCAGCAAACTCCTGTAGCACCACCAACCATCTCCTTGCAATGGCCACACCACGTGAAGGTGCACCAATGTCGGCGGCATGCAGAATAAAAGACAGGGCATCCAAGCGGTCTTCTTTACGTGTGCAATCAAGCCTGCCAGCTCCCACCTTTGCCCCTAACTTTGAAATAATATCATGGTGCAGTCTCAGTTCCGTGTGTAGAATAAGATGTGTCACGATGTTCTTAAACTCGAGAAAAGATGCATTGTCCATGGAACTGGTAAAGTCAAATTCAGGCACGGTCAACAGTTCAAACGCCGTTGCAACATGAAGCTGTTCCAAGCTGCCGCTGCCACTATACTTGTAGCTCACTGGGTCTTGCACAGCAGCCAGAAACCCACTCGTGCGCCCTGGGTGGCGGACATCGTGCACCAGTGCAGCAAATGCAGCTGCCTTCAATTCTAAAGGTGTCATGTGCTCCATCAAAGGTGTAGCAGACGTCACGAGATAAAAAACGCCTTGAAGAGCATCCGCTGCGTGTATGGCATTATGATAAGCGTTGGGCCTATAGTTGTTTTCCACGGCTGCAACAAGCATTACCCACCTTTGAAATTCATCGTGGGATGAAAATAAATTCCATGCCAATGCAACATTCATCGCAACGCTCTGCAAGACAGATGGAACTCGTGAGGCCACCTCAAAGCTATCAAACTTCCAGTCTCGCAGATTAACATCCAAACCTGACGCCTCACAAGATTTTGGCGTAACAACTGTAAGTACTGTATCCTGCACAATGGATGGATGAAGTTTCCGCGTCCACAATGTATCCTTATGCACACTTCCTGGAGCCGTTTCAAGTCCTTTTTGGGACTGTTGAAGTCGGGCCACTTCGTCTTCATATCTACCGATGCGCTGTTGAAGCAGCTGCACGGTCGCCTCGCTGGACTTTGCACGGTCTAACGCTTTCTTTAACTCCGTCTCCATTGCCCCCATACGAAGCTGTGCACTGTCCAGTTGTTCACGTAACTCTTTGGCATTTTCCTCTGAGGTTTGTTGGACCTCGGTTTTGTTCCAAATACATTTTTCACCGGGCGCAATTGGTGCGATAGCCCGATCACGCTCCACACGGAGCGACTGGAGCTCGAGCTCTCGTTCCCTGAGGTGTCTGAGCAAAGAGTCACTCTTTGTTTGCAGGAATTCCGAATGTTTCGGGTCACCCACGTACTGTTGAAACACGGATAAGGAAGCGCATTCGCCATCAACGGCCAAAGCGTCTTGTGTCCTTTCATCGCCTGATGCTCTTGCATGAGCCGCCGCACTTCGCTCGCGTCCGTTAGCGGGGGTCAGAGACCGGGGCGGGGATACAGATGCGGCATAAAATTCAGGCGATGGTGAGCTTTCCACGGGCCCCGTGTGTCGGTTGCTCTGAAGCATGGAAAAGCAATCTATACATACCTTCGACGACGCACTACCGGCCACAATGGCACACTCGGCCTGAACGCAGTCAGAGCAGCAGAGTTTCTCGCAACATGGACAGTTTGACTTGGCGGTGGGAGGAGAAAATTTATTTCCACACGTCGCACAGCTGTCGCTTCTCCCATCCGAGCGACCCTTTTGCACGGGAAGCCCAGGGATCTCTGACATGCACATCAACAGAAAACGCACTCCAAACTTATCCTAGCACCCCCACCACTACCTACTCCCAGGCCAAGAGCCAGACAGCGCGCGTGCACACTCACATACACGAAACGACAACAAGAAAAAAAGAGGTAGCACCAAACAGTAGAGCATAAAACAAAACAAAAACCGAGCATTACAATCATGGTGTCTGTAACGAGGTCTGTCTGTGTCACGTAGGCTGAGGATGGAGCCATCCCCCATCCCCCATTCCCGCCAAGAGGAAGCTAAGGAAAGCAAAGTGGGGGAAAAAAATAATATACGAACTATACTCCTGTCATGCTTCAATTTTATCATCCTCTTCTCCAACATTTAATGTGAGGAGAAAGGAGGATGGAATTGAAGCATAGTAACGCAGCAACAAATACAAATACGATCTGACCAAGAAGACACGCAACAAAACAAAACAAAACAAAAAAAAGATGCTGCATTCATTCAGTAAAGGCCATAGTTTGAAAGTTTATATTGACACAATAGTGAAGCAGCATCCTCGAGTTCTTCAAGCGCAATCTTAACACCACCAGCAGAGTGCATCTCAAATACAGCAGCAATGTCCTCGATAAATCTTGATTTTGGACGCACTGTTGGTGACCCCTCCGGTAAATCCACAGGAGCAGCTTCACTAATCCTCGCGGACCGCAGGCTTTGTTGCAACTCAATCACGATTGGGACGTCATCTGTGGGGAGAGTATTTAGTTCGTCAAAGAGTTGAAATCGCTTGCGGAGCATATTTTGACGCAGCTCTGCCATATTAATCTTGCTCTTCGCACCTTTAATACGTTTGATAGCCTCTACTCGTTCCTCAGGGCTAAGTTCTTTCCCAGCCCCTTTCCCGACATTTTTTCTACTCGTGACTACCTTGCCACATCTCTTCACCTTGCTTGGGGTATTCCTTTTCACATCTGAGGGTTGCCACTCACTTCCGAAAGGTTGCTGCTCTTGCAGCGTCGACAACGGCTTCTGCATTTCCTGGTCTTTTCCAACTGCTCCCCCTCGTATTCGTTCAGTCCAACGGGGGCAAACGTGTCCCCCTCTCCCTACTAAACGCGAGCTCCGGACCATAGTACTGCTGGATTAGTCGGCCCCTTGAGGGCTTCTGTGACGGGTGGGATGGGTGACTTACAGGCACGACAAGGTGGTTGTCAATCAAATCCTGTGCCGTCGGGCGATCGCGAGGGTCTTTATTGAGCATCCCACGCACAATCGCCTCAAAGCGCGCGTCTAGTCCCGTATTAAAGGGGGTCACTGCCTTGGTGAGAATTTGCTGAATAAGACCGGGCAAATGTTGAGCTTCAAAGGGGTGCCGTAGGGTGCACATTTCATAGAACACCACACCAAGGCTCCACATATCGCTGCGCTGATCGTAGTCCTCCCCCTCGCACACCTCTGGAGAAAAGTAAAGCGGGGTGCCAATCATGCTGTGAGCCGCCACGGAAGTACTCGTAAGAACCGTACACACCCCAAAATCCCCAAGTTTCACGTGGTTTTTTTCTGTAAGAAAGATATTGCTTGTCTTGAGGTCACGATGCACAATGGAGCGGGAATGCAGGTAGGCCAGCGCACAAAGCAGCTCTGCCATCCACTCAATAATGATATCCTCCGGGAAGGGTTGCCCACCCTCCGCTTGTTGTCGTCCAATGAGCTCCTCCAGTGTCGATGCGCAGTGCTCCATCACAATATTGACCGAATTTGTGCCACTAAAACTTTCACGAAATCTGACAATATTGGGGTGATCCACACCATTCATGACAAGGATCTCCTTCTTCGCGCGCAGCTTCTCCTCATCACCTATGGATTCCAGGGAAATTTGCTTTAGCACATAGTGCTTCCCCGTGACAGCATCAGTCACCTTGAACGCGGTCCCCGTAGAGCCCTCGCCCAAGTATTCGCCAATAATATAGCGTGCAAGCTCCGGAGCGGACGTGTCGCGCAGCTGCATCCTAAGTAATTGCCTCCCACCAACAACGCAAAGATAAACACACACTTGTTTACTGAGGCCCCAATATCAGTTGAAGACAAATGAAAGAAAACGGGGAGAGAGAAAAAAAAAAAACAAGACGAAGTGCATATGTACATACACAAAAAAAAAATACTACGCGTAACTCGTGCTTTTCTTTGATTCTTTTTTTTTTTGGTGCTGCTGCTGCTGCCACGGTTTCATTTTTACTCCATGTCCTTATTATGCTTCCTTGTTTATCGTTGTGAAACGCATTCACCCGGAGTTCCGACGGCGTTTTCGAAGCAAATGCATGTAATAGGGCCGGAACTCGGCCGGGATGTGCTGGCCAAACGCGTTCAGCAACTCCGCATCTCGCTCCCCAGCGGCTTCCTTGAAAAGCACTGCGACACCCTCCACTGCACCGGAAATGGTTCGCTTCATTTCATCGCTTGAGAGCGTAGAATTGTTGCGAGTGGCGGCAATTTGCCCTAAATACTCCCGGAATTTGTCGTAACTGGCAGGCTGCAGCTGCCGCTTCAAAAACTGACAAAATTCCTTTGAGGTGGTCCCCACCAGTGACATCGACGCCACCGCCGTGTCAGAAAACGGCAACACGGGTAACACCTGCTTCCTGAACAGCGGCCGCGCAACCGTCGGCGCAGCCGCTGCTGCAGTCGTCACCGTCTTTGCAGGGGCTTCATTCCCACCACATTCTCCACCCACACCTCCTTCATTCAAGACTACTCCATTCGTGGCTGGCGCACGGCAATGCGTTGTAGGCGATTCCTTCGCGTCCGCAATGCGACGTCGCACCTGCTCTCCCTCTTCAGCCTTCGCCTGACGAAGTTGCTCGGCAGCAAACCGCGTTGCCATCTCGGCTGAATCTGGAACTCGTTCCTTCTTTGGAGAAACACGTCGAGCATCGGTCTGCGCGCCACAGGCGCTACGCACAGCAGAAGAGGAGGAAGTAAGGCTCACAACGTCACCTGCGCGACGTCGAAACGGCGCAAAAAACTGTGCCACTGCCGCGTACGCCTCACGGAACTCGCGATGAATGGCGCATCGATCCGCCACCCATTCCGAAAGCCCATCCAGTCGTTCAGCGAAACGCTCATCCGCAAGCAAAACCACGCCATAGTCGTCCTTGTGGCGGATGACGCGGCCGACGCACTGATTAACAGCACGCAACGCCTCGTTAATATACCAGTCATCACCTGTAAAGAGTTTTCCACGCACCTTTGGCCGATGTGGTGCCACCTGCGTCAGGTACGTCCGCTTGAGGCGTACAAACAGTTCCGTGTGGTTTGCAAATGGTATCCCTGCCACCACCACACACCGACCGTGATTGTCCGCAAAATCAATGCCCTCGCTGATTTTTCCACGACATACCGCTAGTAAAATGGCGCCACGCGATGGGGCAGCGTCCACCTCGCGCTGAAAACTTGAAACAATCGTCTGAAGATTGGACGCCTCCACCGGTTCCACAAAGACTGGTTTCAGCTCCTCCATCATTCCCCATACCGTCAGCGTGTCGCTAAGACGACCGCTACCAGCACGCCACAACTCAACTGCGGCATTCAATGCCACATAGCTTGGGAAAAACACAAGAACACCTCCCGGTGTGTTGCGTGATATGTTCACTAGTGACATACCCAAACCCACACGATAATCAACACTATTACGGTACGCATAACTGCCATTCAGTCTTTCACCACTAGGCCCTTTGCATAGCACGCACCCAACAACCTGATTCTGTTGAATGACGTGTGCGCCCTTGAGAACAACACCAAAATCTACCCCAAGTTCCGCGGCAAAGTGTTCCAGGGGTGAAAGCGTCCCGCTCGTAAGAAGCAGCGAACGAAGCCCAGTCACGAGCGTTTGCACTGTGCGCGAATTATCAAGACACCAGTACCCAAGTGATCGTTGGCTGGAGCCCCGGTCAGTAGCTTTGGTCCCCTGCAAAACAAATCGACAGGCTTCATCGTCGCCGTCTTCACATCGCTCAAACACAAACGTCAGGAATTGCTGAACCTTTGAAAGGCCCGATGCGGCACTTTCACTTTGCGCCAACACAGCGATGGCCTTTGTAATGACGTCATTTATGCAACCACCCTGTCGAGGATTGTTACTGCCGAAAAACAAATCCCTCGTGATGAGTGCCTTCTCCAGAAATGGAATCATGTAAGAACCTTCTTGCACAATTTCAGTCACCAGCGAGGCGTCAGTAGCTTCAGGGCGAGACGTCACCTTCTTCTTTTCATCACTTCCACCTTCCTCAAGAATGCAAGATTCCAGGCGGCACAAAACAATTTTCAAAGAGGCAAACTCCTGCTCCTCCATTAAGCTATCCTCAGGGTCATCATCCGCGGGGGAAGACTCCCGCAAGAGCCGCCGCATTGCGATGGCTCTTGAGCAGTCATGAATGGCATTTGTCAGTTCAAGGGGCAGAAGATTCACGCACGACGAGGTCGCCAGAACAGAAGGCAAGTTGTGTGCCTCATCCACTATCAAAATAGATCCTTTTACCTCAAATGGAAGCTGCTTGCGGATAGAGCCGTCAAACACGTAGTTGTATGGCAGAAACACAACGTGTGCCCTTTTTGCATGTTCTCTCTCCGAATAATACGGGCAGAAACCGCATTTTCGACCGTTTGACACCAAATCTTCCATGTCATGTATCCAATTTTCGTCCTCCATGACTGCGTTGTGGCTGCTCCGGGCCTGATAGTCTCGATAGAATCGGCAATTCTTTTCCTCCCTAAGTGTGTTGCACATACCTTGCTGCGCCTGGGCCGTCGAAAGGCGAAGCACCTGCGCGTTGACGCACATGTGTTCCCTGGAACCTAAAACAGCCATAGCAAAGACACCACCATAACGTGTTCGTTTTAGCTCTCGAATCACCTGACTCAACTGAGCATGCGTACGGCTGCAATATATTACTCGGATCATGCCACCCCCTTCGACTTGACACTCCCGATGCTGCATCGTCTGCCTCTTCTCTAGCCAGGCAAGGACTGAACAGAGAAGGCAGAGTGTTTTGCCCGTCCCTGTAGGAGACTCCAATAAAGCGTTGGTACGACCGTTCAAGGTGCCGATAACAGCACGCATGTATTCAACCTGCGCTGGATATGGGTTAAAGGGAAACGACACCTCGACATCACCGACAGGGATTGTACACATTTTCCCAGAGTCCTTGGATACCTTGTTTTAGTGGTCTTCAAGACATAAGGCAAAAAAGGAGTGTGTACTTCCCCCCCCCCCCCCAAACCTATGCGATTACCTGCCAAGTACGCCCTCATCGGCAAATAAACAAAAGCAAAAAACAATAACATGCATATTATTTATTTTACCCATCTATCCATCCTCCACTGCAGATATTGGTGTTACCGTACTGACTGTACGCGATCTGACACCTCAGTGGGTTTTCGCTGGTAAAAGGAAAAAGAATGGAGACCTCATTTTCAAGCGTCTCTCTTCCTTCAGTTATTTCAAACGTGACTGCACCCGTCGGCAAGTCACAGAATCACCGAAAGAAAACAAAACAACAAAACAATTGTGCAAGGCTCAGTCCATCGTTACTGTTTGTCCTCCACCAAAATAATGTGATAACCAAATGAGGTCTTTACTGGCTCCGGTGTCATGCCACCCTTTGGCAAGGCAAAGGCAGCATCTTGAAAGGGGCCAACCATTTCGCCACGCCGCTTCCATCCCAGATCCCCACCGCTGCGAGCTTTGTCCTCGCTGTACTCCCGTGCAACATCAGCAAAACTTGACCCTTCGTTAACCTTATTCAACGCCTCCAGGGCTCGGCTGTACTTCTCACAGAGGATGTGACGCACCTTCACCTTGGTGTATCCTGACCCCACCAGAGGTGTCCTTTGGTGCCTTTGCCGCCACCACTACTCTCACCGTCCTTGTTGCTGGCCTTCTTCTTCT
>NW_021705912.1:0-730 GCF_003719475.1 Trypanosoma rangeli
CTGTATTAAAATTTTTGTAAAAAAATTTTCTGCGTTTTTTTTTTGTTGTGTTTTACTCGTCTAGTTTCTTTTTTTCTTTTCTTTTTTTTACATTTTTATCAGTTCCTGCTTGTGCACATGGTCTGCATGCGTGCGTGCCTGCCCGCGGGTTGTTTTTTTCTGCGCCGTTTGTGATGATTCGTAGAGTTGGTTTGCCGCGGTATGTTGCCCCCTCTCCACCTCACCTGCTGCATTGCCGCCCTCACTGCCACCTCACTCCCAGTCCAGTTCCCTCTCTTTCCTTCTTTCTCTTTCCCTCTACATGCGGGGAGTGGGACGCGTGACGTTGGGCCGTTGTTTTTACCCTTGGCGCGTATTTCTTTTTTTTTTCCGCGTTTTGTTTATTACCTCTTTTTGGTTCTGCATATCGTGAAGGCAGGGGAATAGGGCGGGCAGTGAGACGCATCTAGTGCTCTTGCCGCGTGACTGCAATGTGAGCAAAGAGTGGCTGCCGTCCGGCAGCACCTACCCACAAATGGAAGGCCCATTGAAGTTGGTGGCCACCACTACTGTTGCCAAGCGAGGGGATGGAAACAATTTTACCGCTGGGCTGCCGCAAAGTGGAGGAGCCACGTCTACCTCCCTCCCCTGCGCGACTGCCGCGACGCGGACCTTGATGCATTTGTCGAGGTGGTTGCTTGTTTCTAATGAGTGCTGTGGAGTTGCGAGGGTGACCAAACGCGGCGTGACA
>NW_021705912.1:1102-6800 GCF_003719475.1 Trypanosoma rangeli
CCCCCCCCGCCTTCTACACCCACGCACTGGGAGCAAGGAGAAGAGCAACAAAGGGTTTGCTGCGGAAGTCCATTTGGGAGGTGAAGTGGGAATCGACTGTGCGTACCGAAGATGGTGTTTTCACTTCCGCCAGGCTGTGGAGAGTTGCATAGAAACAACTACGGGCGATAACTAGTGGGATAAACGGAATGGTGGTGGTTTCTGTGGAACGCCTCTGTTGTAGTATGGCTGCGCACCTCTGCATACATCTATCTCTGTATCTATGCCACCCACTTCATCTATTTATATTTTAAACAGAAGGAAGGATGCAGCTTTTCGTCAAGTCGGCGTCCGGCAGGACCATTGCCGTTCAGGCTTCCACGCAAGAAACCGTCGCCAGTCTCAAGTCCAAGGCCGGTATCTGCAATGGCACCCTCTTCTTTGGTGGCCAGTGCCTCTCTGACGAGGCCATGCTCGCCGACTACGGCCTGCAGCGTGAAAGCACCATTCAGGTGATGGTTCCTGTTGAGGGTGGCAAGGGAAAGAAGAAGAAGAAGAAGGTCTTTACAAAGCCCAAGAAGCCGACGCACAGGCACAAGCTGGAGAAGATGCGGGCGCTCAAGTACTTTAAGGTGACGGAGAACGACGACGGCTCCTACGAGGTGCAGCGCACCCGAGACGAGTGCCCCAATCCGAGCTGCGGGGCTGGCGTCTTCATGGCGCAGCACAAGGATCGCAAGTACTGCGGCAAGTGTTACTTGACGTACGCCGCCAAGTAAGGCCCCTTTTGCGGCTACGTGGTGGAAAGCGATGCGGAAGCCCAGCAGCAGCAGCAGTGACGGAGGCTTGAAGACAATGGAGTGAATAGTCCCCAGGAGGTACCTCTTCGACGTCTGCGGGTGCAATGGTCTTATTTACGCCTTTTTTTTCCTTCATTTTTTTTTTACATTTTTTTTTACTTTTGTTCTTTTTGTTCGTCTTGCATGTTGCCTTTTACTACTAGTGCGGCTGCGTCTCACGTGCGGCGAGGGGAGGGGGTGGGGGGCTCTACACGAACCGTTCTGCATACATGAGGTCTTGTCTTTCTCCGCTGCTCCCCGCGTTCCTTTTTATTTTGAATTGTTGTGTCTGCGGGTCACGCTGCATTAGGCTGCAACGAGATCGCCCAAGGCACAATTTTTCCTTTTTTTTAAAAAAAGAAAAAAAAGAACGAGGCAGAAAGAGAAAAATACAGTCCGCACGCCAAAGAAGGGTAACGTGACGGAATAGTAGTGTTATTACTAGTACTATTTTAAAATTTCTCTCTCTGTGATCATCTTGTAGCGGTGGCTTTACGTGTCTCTTGCCCCTCCGAAGGCCAAAGATAGAAAGAGCGAGGGCGGGGACGAGGCGAAAGGAGTTCAGTGTAATGCAAGAAACAACGAAGCATCTGCTTGACGGTGTTGTGGGACTTGCGTGTGTCGATCCCACACTACACCCATCCACCCGCGCCGCACCGCTTGTGGTCTCCATCATCACTCAGCAGTGCTTGTACCTGTGCCACTCAGCCTCGTCGTGTCAGGCCCTTTTGAATGAGGGGGATTCCTTGTTTTGGCACATCATGCGACGTGTGGCAGAAGCTAGAGCCTGCTATGTAGCCTTGCGTACCCCACCTCCACCACGACCTCTTCGTAAAAGAGTTGGAGCCTGGAACGAAGAGTCTCTGCAGCTATCCGCCCCTCCAGTGAGGGGCAGTCATTGTACTAGTAGCCGAGGTAGCAGTAGCCACAGCGTTGAGGAGAAAACATTTCCCTCTGCACTCCATTCTGTGTCACTCCCGCTGCGGCGGCAGCTGCTCTCACCACTCGAATTTCGTGTTGTTGTGGTTGGAGGCGGGAGAGTTGGGCGGGCCATTGTGGAGCGTTTACTACAGGCGTCGTACCTCATCCATCCGTCTCGAATTACCATCATCACACGGCAGCCCGAGACAGTCGTGCAGTTTGCGGATCGTGGGGTGCAGTGCACGGGGCGGACTGAGGGGCGTCAGGCGCTGATGGAGTGCCACGTCTTAATTCTGGCATGTCAGCAGACACAGTTCTACGACTTTGCCAGCATCTACTGTCCGCGCCACACCCAGAAGCCGGTGCGGCCGGCGAGAAAGGTGGGGAACGATAATCCTGCGGGACAAGAGAACTTGTGTACGAAGAAGCGCCTGCGCCGAGAGAAAAAGCGGACACTGCGCGACGTTGTGAACAAGTGGCGAACCATCGAGGATAACGACTACGCAGACGGCATACCCGGGGCCACCATGACGCGATTATTGAAGCCGGGAACATTTGTTTTTTCCTGCTGCGCCGCGCTAGAAACGCACAAGATTGCAAGGGAGTTGGGGCATCTTGACCCTCTTGTCGTGAATACTGAAGTTGACATGAGCGCCGTCCACGCCGCCGCGCAGCAGTTTCAGAACAGCAAGGATAATTTTCGCTTGGCCTACATTCAACGTATTCAGCTAGAGGGAAACTCCTTCCTTACCGCACTGAATGTCCTGCATCAGACATACATGAACGGTGGCACCCCACCAGCCGATTTTACAAGAGATATCTTGCATGATCCCTATTCTACTGGGCTACGAGTGCGTGGTGGCCGCCCCGGGTTGCTGCAGCAACCCAGCATAAATGAGGCGTTGCGAGGGGAAGGTGTTAGTGGTAGCACCTCCTTTCTGTTGCGTGTTTGGCGTGCGTTGCGATGTTTTGTAGTAGCACGGGTGGCGTCACTCAAGCTGGCGGAGCACCTCCTATTTATGTACCTGCAGCGCGTGGGGCCGCTGCTAGGCCCCATTTTTGTTGCGCTTCCAGATTCCAGCCAGGCTCGCGTCGTGGAGGTGTTGGAGGAGGTACTCAACCGTAAAGCGCGCGAAGATTATGACGGCGACGAGGCGTTGGATGTGGAGGCGCGCCCGTTGGTGAAGTTGGATCAGCGTATTGCCGAGGCTTGTGATAGTGATAGTGATAGTGGTGACGGTAAGGGCGAGCCGCCGACGGCAAAAGAGTTGGCGCGTCTTATCGCATGTTTCCCTCAAGTTTTTGGAAACGAGGAGGTGGTGTTGCAGCAGCTGCGTGAGGAGTACATCGCCGTGACGGAGCGGTGAGAGTTGTGCGCTGCGGTGTGGGCAACACGTTGTTCTCTATGTGAGCTATGTCTATTGACTTTTTTTTTGTTTTCTCCCGCAGGCTGCCTGCTGCTGTTACTGACGGGAGGGAAATGCTTTGCCGTTGTAAGTGACCGAAACGCCCAGATTGTTTTTTTTGTTATTTTTTTTCACGCTTTTTCTTGCGATGCGTAGCGGCGGAAAGGCGGCGGAACGACCCACGCAGCTTGTCAGGCGATCGAAGGTGAGGGGTGGCATACAGGCATATCCACAGGAAGGAGTTGCGGGGAGAGATTGGACATCACCCTCTCATCACCTGTTTCTCCTTACTGGGCAAATACTCACCGCCGGGTGTATTCATTTACTTCGTGACTCCTTGACGTCTCAGCTGAAGCGGGGGCGGGGAGGGGGGGGGACTGACTGAGGCATGTCGACGTTGGAGTCATGCACAGATGCGCTGCTGCAGCAGAAGGTGGTGCAGGCCAGCAACTACGAGCGACTGGAGTCTCGACTGATGGAGATGGAGCGTGCGAAGCGGTCCCTCTTCTTTGGGTTGAAGGAAATCATCACAGATGTGGAGCGCCGTCGGCAGGACTTTGGCGAATTGCAGGAGGAGAGTGCGAGGCTACAGCAGCAGCTACAGCAAGGCTATGTGAAGTTCAGCGCACTTGCAGCGTTCATGGGCGAGGAACAGAAAAAATCCATTCGTCTGCAAGATGCGCTTGAAAGTTCTACAACCGCATGGACCGGGTGTCCGGCACGCGCGGCTTTTCTGCTTCGAGCGCTGCAGGAGCGTAACGCATTTTGTCGTCAGATGGTGGATGTTGTCAAAGCACTCAATCGTGTACGTGCTCTGGTGGAGGTGGTGCAACGCGTGGACGCCGCAAAAGGCCTTCTGAAAGAGCGACTGGAGCGTCTCGGAGCCGAGGCGGAGCGGCTGGACGGTATGCTGCGTGAGAGTCACAAGGCGGAGGAAATGCTACAAGGGGAATTGCAGGGACGCACTAATGCGGCACAGGCTGACGCCGCGCGTGTGTGGTTGATTTTTCAAGAGAAGGAACGTCAGTTACTGGCGCTTGAGGCGGCGTTGGCGGCGGCGCGTTTGTCGGTTTCTGCAGGGGAAGAATTTAACGCCACGTACAGAATGGCGTTGCAGGCAGCCTTATCTATGGCCGACGCGTGCTTAGACAGGCGGGATCGCATGGCGGTTGTTTCAACGTTCCGTGCATGTCCTGTGCGCCTTGGGGCGGAAGAACGTCGCTGCTGTGGAGACGCGAACTCGCTTACTGACAGATGTCTTGACAGATCGTGTCACGGCGTTGGTCGGGAGGCGGGAATGTGTCATCGCGCAGCGTGAACGGGCCCTGCAGGAGACCACGCTCTTGTGCGAAAAGCAGGAGGCACTGTGTGGGGCTGAAGTTGTTGTGGAACACCGCATGCAATCTCTCCAACTTGTGCGTTTTGCTCTTCAAATGTTTCGCCGGAAGCAGCGCGCGCGTCTTGTTGACCTGTACGGCGAGCGGGCTGAACGGGAAGAGGCACTCTTGTCTGTGAGAGCTGCTTATGAAGCACGTGTGTCAGCCCGGCGATTTCGCACCTTGCAGCAAGAGGCGCGCGAGGGGCTCGTGGCAGAGGAGTCACTTGTGCGTGGAACCGTGGAGGGAAATGAGGTTGACGCACGCTGTGTGGTGGGCGAGCAGGCTGCGCAGGCACTTTTACTGACGCGTGCTGAAGAGGCGGCAAGGAGTGCGGAGCAAACAAGGATGGCAGCAGCGGCGTGTTTACCCAAATCACCCTCACAGCAGCAGCAGCAGCAGCGGAAGCGGGGGTACTGCTGTGAAGAAGAACTCTGACGACGCGGCGGCGATCTCCGCCTGTCACGCTACACCGAATAAGACGGTGAGTAGACGAATAAGTCGTGCTACCAATGCCCTGTCACAGACGGATAAGAAGCGACCTCGCAGCCATGCCGGCTTCTCGGCCGCCGTTGCCGCACGCCGGACGTACCCAGCGTCCACACAGCAGCAACAAGAAGAACAACAAAGACGCAAGGAAGAAAGCGACGCTGCCTCCGATTCCTCTGCGAATTCACTTGGTGAATTCTTGACTCTTGGCACTCGTGTGCCACCCAGCGCATCAAGGCCCACCGCACGCCGCACCCCGCTGCGGCAACACCCAGCAAACGTTGTCAGTAACTGTGGAACTGGGAAGCAAAAAACAGTTGCACACATGTGCTTGCCTGATGCGGCGGTGCAGCGCGTTCACTTTAATTCTCCGCTTCCACGGCCGCCTGGTAGTGGAACTGCTGTATGTGCCCTCAGCAGCGCGCTAAGCTCTGCGTTTGCACGCACGGGCGATGCGGCAGGAACGGCGGGGGCGCATGCCACCAGCAATAAAAGCCGGCCATGGACGGCGAGGTCTCGTCCTTCCGTGTTGATTTCAAAGGATGTGTGGAGTGAGGGGAAGGCAGAAGATGTTTTTGCCGATGTTTTCTCATTTTAGTGCCTCATTTCCAGTTGCGTTGCGGCATTTATTATTTTTTGTTGTCACGCATGTGATGGGACAGATTTTTTTTTTTTTTTTAGGGGGGGG
>NW_021705912.1:7326-10659 GCF_003719475.1 Trypanosoma rangeli
TGTGTGTGTGTGTGTGTGTTGTTGCGGGGGGGTGTCAGCTGCTTACTTATTTTTATTTTGCTTTTTTTCTTCTTTTTACTTTGGGGGTGTTTCTTCCCGCCTGCACTTGCGCCCTGCGGGGTGTGTTGTGTTGTGAGGGTGCGTTGGAGTTTTTCCTCATTTTTGCCTGATAGCTCTGCGGAGAGGTACGCATGGACTTCCCCACACTCCCTTCTTTTTCTTCCTTATCTTGCGTATCTGGTGGAGGGGATGGGTGGGCGTGGGAAACGAACGGCTTTTTTTTTGGTTGGTTGGTTTGCCTGCTGTTTTCATTTGGCTTCCGCCACATCGTCGCTACCGCTTGTGCTTTTTTTTTTTTCTTCTCTTATCCTTCTGCTGCTGCTGCTGCACTTCTGCGTGTGTGCTAGCCCACAAGGTTGTTTGCTGCTGGCGAGCGTGGTGCCCACGTTGTGCTTCCTTCCCGCCTCCTCCCCTTCCTCCCGCTGGCGCTGCACCGCTTGACTCACCCACGCGGATCCACACGCACACGACACCAGGCGGTGCGGGCGTGTGACGGATCAGTTTTTTTTTTTTGCCCTTCCGCTTTTCGCCCGAACGTACGGCGCGTCTCGCCGCCGTTGACGGGTGAAGCAACGCGACCGGTAACTGCGTGGCGTCCACCACACACTTCGTGTGTCATCGCGCAGGTGCAGAGGCTCTACGCAGCGCTTGAAACGCCCCGCCCTGGAGACTGCGGGCTGCTGTACTGGGGGAAATTTTTGTTTTGGCAGGAGAGAAACTTTGCTGAGGGAAAGAGGTCCGAAAGCATCAGCAACACATAATAGATCTGCACCTTGCGTTTGCCTGTGTGTTCCGCTGCTTTGGGCGTACCGCTGGGTTGAGAGCGGGGAGGCAGGGAACCATTTGGCGTTGACTGCGAGGCGAACATCACCGCTAACGCAACCTGACGGGTGAACCGGTACCCAAACACACGCGCACGTTCACAAGGCAGAGGGCTCGCGGTAGTGTGGTTGGTGCGTGCACTACATCGTACGTCCGCGTGTACACCAATACGGCAACAAATCTAAAATAAACAACAAAAAACAAAAACAAAAACAAAAAGAATCACTAAAAACAAAACAAAAAACAAGCACGAGTTAGAGGGGGAGAGTGAGGCAAAGCAAGAGTGACTGTGCTGAAAACAAAAAAAATTAACAAAAACGAAAAAGGAACAAGAGGGAAAAAACAACAACACAAAAGAATCTGAACAAACAAAAGAAGAAGAAAAAAAAAAAAACGTTTTTAGCAAGTGTGAATAATAGTCTGAAGATGTTCTCCTTCGTGACAACGAATAGATCAAAGTTGAACTTTGAGAAACGCGTCATTGGAACATCCTCAAAACTACAGCGTGATGCTTACACGGGAGCGCATGTTGACTGTACGCGCTCATGCTGCAATACTAATTTACCGGTGTCGTGTGGCTGCAGTAGCCCCCCACTCGGTAGTACGCTTCGTTCCACGCACAGCAGTGGAATGGAGGTGTTGACAGCAGATCCTCCGCTGTTGCTTGACAGTGGTGTCTCTTCATCACTGAGCCACCGTCGACGCCGGACTCCCTCCTTTTTCCTCTGCGGGGAGGATGACTGCCGTGTGGAGGACGATAGTGTCGTGGTGGAGGCAGGGGACTCCACCACCCCTGTGAAGTACTCACCCTCTCCTGAGTCGTTTCATGTCCGCGTTGCTCCCTCGTCGTTGGTATCGGAAGCCTTCTGGAACGCCTCAGCTGGGGGAGTGTTTACCACTACACCGATAAAATTGCACGATGATCGCCCCAAGAGGGGGTGCGAGAAGGAACTTGATGGTGGTGGCAGCAAATGCTGTTCGCAGTGGCGTCGTGGTAGCCTATGTGGTGTGACGCACAGCAGTATCACACGTTCGCAGGATTCCGAGGAAAAGGGCCCTATGCATGTTAGCCTTGCACACAAGGCGCTGATAGGCAAAGGTAGTTTTGGCGTTGTCTTTCAGGCAATGGACCGTGACACGAATCACATTATAGCCGTAAAGGAAATTACCTTTGTAAATGGAGCGAAAAGCAAAGCACTGGAGGCGGTGCGGAAGGAGCTTGCACTACTCAAGCTTCTTGACCATCCACACATTGTGAAGTGCCTGGGTGAGGAATGCGACGAAGGCTGCCTGCGCATCTACATGGAGTACGTTTCCGGGGGGAGCATCAGCAGCGTTCTCCGCATCTTTGGTCCCTTTCAGGAGAAGCAGGCCTCCATCTACACAAGACAGATGCTGGAGGGGTTGTCGTATCTGCACAGCAAGAACATTATGCACCGCGACCTGAAGGGAGACAATCTTCTTGTGGATCCAAATGGAACACTAAAGATATCAGACTTCGGCACAGCGAAAGATCTTCTCGACTCTAATGCTCCCTCCGCACTGGCAGGAACGGCGTATTTTATGTCACCCGAGGTAATTCTCTCTCAGAATGTGGGATTGAAGAGTGATGTGTGGTCTGTTGGCTGCTGCGTGATTGAGATGTTGACGGGGACTCCTCCCTTTTCGAAGGTGAAGACTCAGTACGCCACAATGATGCTGGTGGCGGAGACGCAAGGGGAGTTGTTCCCCAACATGCTTCCAAAGGGGTACCACTTTTCTAGTGCGGTGATGGCTTTTTTGCAGAGATGCCTGTGGCGAGATCCCTCAGCGCGGTCGACGGCGCAGGAGTTACTGAGTGACCCATGGATTCTAAACCCGGTGGAGGGTTCGAGCTCCACGCACTGTAGGCACCATTCCAGCAACGGAGCGACCATGATTGATGAGAGTAGCAGTTACAGTGATGACGCGTAAGTCCTTTTCACGACAAGAGCCATCCATGTCAAAAGAGAGACCACAACCGAGTGCTGCTTCTTTTCCCACTTTGGGGGTTTGCAAACGCGGCAATGTGCATGTGGGGGGTAGCATCGGTGGTGCCAATAGCAAATAGGGGAAAACAGGTTGTGGACTCAAACTGTACCCGTCTAATAGGGGATCAAAGGAGCACGTATATATAATGTATATAATATAGTATATACATGGGCATATGTACATGTTAATATTTATATTCCGACTAGGAACTATGTACGAAGAGAGTTAACAAAGCGAAAATGGGGAGGGGGGAGGGGGGGAAACAACAACAAAAACGGAGAGTTGAGATGACGCGCGTGCATAGTGGATTAGAGGAGGTGGGGCTATGCTGGGTGTCTTTTTTTGTTGTGGGAATACTAAGGGTTAGCTGCCCAATTAAGCTTCAACTTGTTTTGAAGTGACAAGAAAAAAAAGAAGGTTAAGTTGTTTTGTTTTGTTTCT